>NW_018401693.1:0-806 GCF_002168275.2 Theobroma umbraticum | reverse complement strand
AAATCAATTATGGCATTACAAAACCATTGAAAGCGAGTAATAAGGCTTTTGAAAGTATGGGTGACAATAAATAGACTTTTCTTGCCAATGAATACTTTTTTCTTCATGTTTCTGAAGGTAGACAATCAATCCTAGTCTGTTTTAACTAAAAATGTACAAAGAATTCAAATTTAAATCAATTGTGAGATTATAAAACCATTTAAATTGAGTAATAAGGCTTTTGAAGGAATAGGTGACTATAAATAGACTTTTATTGCCAATGAATGCCTTTTTCTTTACGTTTCTCAAGGTAGACATTCAATTATAGTCTGTTTAACCAAAAATGTAAAAATAATTCAACTTGAAATCAATTATGGCATTACAAAACCATTTAAAGCGAGCAATAAAGCTTTTGAAGGTATGGGTGACTATAAATAGACTTTTCTTACCAATGAAAGCTTTTTTCTTCATGTTTCTCAAGGTAGACATTCAATTCTAGTCTGTTTTAACTAAAAATATACAAAGAATTCAAATTTAAATCAATTTTGAGATTATAAAACTATTTAAAGCTAGGAATAAAGCTTTATAAGGAATGAGTGACTACGAATATACTTTTCTTGCCAATAAATACTTTTTTCTTCAAGTTGCTCATGGTAGACATTCAATTCTAGTATATTTTAACCAAAAATGTATAAAAAATTCCAGTTTGAATCAATTTTGAGATTATAAAACTATTTAAACTGGGTAATAAGACTTTTGAAGGAATGGGTGTCTATGAATGGACTTTTCTTGCCAATGATTGTCTTTTTCTTTATGTTTCTCAAGGT
>NW_018401692.1:2971-3192 GCF_002168275.2 Theobroma umbraticum | reverse complement strand
GAATTCAAATTAAAATCAATTTTGAGATTATAAAACCATGTAAAGCGAGTAATAAGGTTTTTGATGGAATGAGTGACTATAAATGGACTTTTCTTGCCAATGAATTCTTTTTTTGTCACGTTTCTTGAGGTGCACATTTAATTATAACCTGGTTTAACCAAAAATGTAAAAAAAATTGAACGTAAAATCAATTTTAAGATAATAAAACCATTTAAAGTGAG
>NW_018401692.1:2448-2843 GCF_002168275.2 Theobroma umbraticum | reverse complement strand
AATGTAAAAAAATTGAACTTAAAATCAATTATGAGATTATAAAACCATTTAAGGTAAGTAACAAGGGTTTTGAAGGAATGGTAGACTATAAATGACTTTTTTTGCTAATGAATGCCTTTTTTTTCACCTTTCTCAGGCTAGACATTCAATTATAATTTGTTTTAACTAAAATGTAAAAACAATAAACTTAAAATCAATTATGAGATTATAAAACCTTTTAAAGTATGAATAACACTTTTGAAGGAATGAGAGACTATAAATGGACTTTTCTTTCAAATCAATGTCTTTTTTTGGACTTTTCCTAAGGCAGTCATTCAATTATAGTCTGTTTTAAAATAAAATAAAAATATTTAACCTAAAATCAATTATGAGATTATAAAACCATTTAAAGCGAG
>NW_018401692.1:2034-2424 GCF_002168275.2 Theobroma umbraticum | reverse complement strand
TGACTATAAATGGACTTTTCTTGCCGATCAATGCCTTTTTCTTTATGTATCTGGAGGTAGACATTTAATTATAACCTATTTTAACTAAAAATGTATAAAGAATTCAAATTGAAATCAATTTTGAGATTATAAAACCATGTAATGTGAGTAATAAGGCTTTTGATGGAATGGGTGACTCTAAATGGACTTTTCTTACCAATGAATGCCTTTTTCCTCACATTTCTCAAGGTAGACATTTAATTATAATCTGTTTTAATTAAAAATATTAAATAAACTAAACATAAAATAAATTTTGAGATAATAAAACTATTTGAAGTGAGTAATTAGGTTTTTGAAGGAATGGGTGACTATAAATAGACTTTTCTTACCAATGAATGCGTTTTTCTTCAT
>NW_018401692.1:379-1753 GCF_002168275.2 Theobroma umbraticum | reverse complement strand
AAAACTTCAACTTAAAATCAATTATGACATTATAAGACCATTTAAAGCGAGTAATAAGCCTTTCAAAAGAATGGGTCACTATAAATATACTTTTCTTGCCAATGATGTCTTTTTCTTCACGTTTCCAAAGACAGACATTCAATTATAATCTATTTTAACCAAAAATGTAAAAAAATTCAACCTAAAATCAAATATTGGAGTACAAAACTATTTAATGCGAGTAATAAGGATTTTAAAAGAATTGGTGACTTTAAATGGACTTTTCTTAGTAATGAAAGTCTTTTTCTTCACGTTTCTTGAGGTAGATATTCAATTATAATCTGTTTTTGTCAAAAATATACAAAGAATTCACATTAAAATCAATTTTGAGATTATAAAACTATTTAAGGTGATAAGGCTTTTGATGAAATGGGTGACTATAAATAGACTTTTCTTATCAATTAATGTCATTTTCTTCACATTTCTCGAGGTAGATATTCAATTATAATTTATTTTAATGAAAAATGTAAAAAAAATTAAACTTGAAATCAATTATGAGATTATATATTTAAAGCGAGTAATAAGGCTTTCGAAGAAATGAGAGACTATAAATAAACTTTTTTTCCTAATAAATACCTCTTTTTTTACATTTCTCGAGGTAGACATTCAATTATACTCTGTTTTAAAGAAAAATGTAAAAAAATTAAACTTAAAATCAATTATGAGATTATAAAATCGTTTAAAGCAAGTAATAAAGGCTTTGAAGGAATGAGAGACTATAAATGTACTTTTTTTCTCAATAAATGGCTTCATCTACACGTTTCTTGAAGCAGACATTCAATTATAGTCTGTTTTTTAAAAAATGTAAAAAAATTCAACTTAAAACTAATTATGAGATCATAAAGCCATTTAAGGCAAGTAATAAGACTTTTGAAAGAATGGGAGACTATAAATGGAGTTTTCTTCTCAATCAATGGCTTTTCTTACAAGTTTCTCGAGGCAGGCATTCAACTATAGTCTGATTTAATCAAAAATATAAAAAAATTCAACTTAAAATCAATTATGAGATTATAAAACCATTTAAAGCGAGTAATAAGGTTTTTGAAAGAATGGGTGACAATAAATAGACTTTTCTTGCCAATGAATGCCTTTTTCTTCATGTTTCTCAAGGTCGACATTCAATTATAGTCTCTTTTAATAAAAAATATTAAAACATTCAACTTAAAATTAATTATGAGATTATAAAACCATTTAAAACGAGTAATAAGGCTTTTAAAAGAATGAAAGACTATAAATGGACTTTCTTTCTCAATGAATTGCTTTTTAATACATGATTCCAAAGGCAGGCATTCAATTATATTTTGTTTTAACAAAAAATGTAAAACAATTCAACTT
>NW_018401692.1:256-369 GCF_002168275.2 Theobroma umbraticum | reverse complement strand
ATTAGATTATAAAATCATTTAAAGCGACCAATAAGGCTTTTAAAGGAATGAGAGACTGTAAATAGACTTTTCTTACCAATGAATGCCTTCTTCTTTATGTTTCTTGAGGTAGA
>NW_018401692.1:0-246 GCF_002168275.2 Theobroma umbraticum | reverse complement strand
TAATATGTTTTAACAAAAAATGTAAAAAAAATGAACATAAAATTAATTTTGAAATAATAAAACCATTTAAAGTGAGTAATAAAGCTTTTGAAGGAATGGTAACTATAAATAGACTTTTCTTGCCAATGAATGTGTTTTTATTCATGTTTCTTGAGGTAGACATTCAATTATAATATGTTTTAACCAAAAATCTACAAAGAATTCAAATTAAAATAATTTCGAGATTATAAAATCATTTAAAGTGAG
>NW_018401691.1:1134-1300 GCF_002168275.2 Theobroma umbraticum | reverse complement strand
AGAGTGTGCGAGACACTCTAAGGGGATTATTCAAGCTTGGGTTAGCTTGATTAAGTGTAAAGATTCTAACTAAGCTTGAAAAAATTAGTTTTTGGGTTTTGGTTAATCTCGGGAAAAACCATTGTTGAAGGTTATGGTTGAGCTATTGAAAAACCATTGTTGAAGG
>NW_018401691.1:766-949 GCF_002168275.2 Theobroma umbraticum | reverse complement strand
TGCTTTATTCTTGATTTCATTCCTTGTTAGATTGTTCCTTATCTTGCATTTAACATCCCATCATTGAAGTTAAAATTGCCCCCCACAAATAAAGCTCAAATCTTATAAGAGCCAAAAAGTGCTATTCATCCCCCCTCTAGCATATTTACTTGGGACCAACAAGTGGTATCAGAGTTAGATCCC
>NW_018401691.1:216-357 GCF_002168275.2 Theobroma umbraticum | reverse complement strand
GTGTCAAGCTGTACCATAGCTAAACAAGTGTGGGATAAACTTAGGATTATCCATTAAGGGACTTCTCAAGTTAAGGAGTCTAAAATGGCTCTCCTAACACACAATTATGAAATGTTTAAAATGGAACCTAGTGAAGACATC
>NW_018401691.1:0-143 GCF_002168275.2 Theobroma umbraticum | reverse complement strand
CAAAAGACTACTTAGAAGCCTACCAAAAAATTAGAAGCCAAAAGTGACCGCCATTCAAGAAGCCAAGGACTTAAATGTCATCACTCTTTATGAAATTTATGGATCTCTTCTTACTCATGAGCTGGAACTTAAAGAAGAAGAAG
>NW_018401690.1:1646-1753 GCF_002168275.2 Theobroma umbraticum | reverse complement strand
CTTCATGATTGTCAAGGCAGACATTCAATTATAGTCTGTTTTATCTAAAATTATTAAAAAATTCAACTTTAAATCAATTATGACATTATAAAACCATTCAAAGCGTG
>NW_018401690.1:1375-1636 GCF_002168275.2 Theobroma umbraticum | reverse complement strand
TTTGAAGGAATAGGTGACTATAAATAGACTTTTCTTGATAGTAAATACTTTTTCCTTCACATTTTTGGAGATAGATATTCAATTATTGTCTGTTTTAATAAAAAATGTAAAAAAATTCAATTTAAAAACAATTACGAGATTATAAAACCATTTAAAGTGACAAATAAGGCTTTTGAAGGAGTGGGAGGCTATAAAGACTTTTCTTGGCAATGAATGCTTTTTTCTTCACATTTCTTAAAATAGACATTCAATTATTGTCTG
>NW_018401690.1:1170-1289 GCF_002168275.2 Theobroma umbraticum | reverse complement strand
ATTATTAGATTATAAAACCATTTAAAGCTAGTACTAAGCCTTTTGAAGGATTGGGGGCTATATACGAACTTTTCTTGCCAATGAATGCTCTTTTCTTCATGTTTCTTATGTTCGACATT
>NW_018401690.1:686-835 GCF_002168275.2 Theobroma umbraticum | reverse complement strand
GAAGGAATGGGAGGCTGTAAACAGACTTTTCTTGCCAATGAATACTTTTTTCTTTATGCTTCTCAAGGTAAACATTCAATTATAGTCTGTTTTATTGAAAAATGTAAAAAAATTGAACTAAAATCAATTATGAGATTATAAAACCATTT
>NW_018401690.1:298-404 GCF_002168275.2 Theobroma umbraticum | reverse complement strand
TCAAATAGACATTCAATTATTATCTATTTTAATCAAAAATGTAAAAAACTTCAAGGAAAAATCAATTATTAGATTATAAAACTACTTAAAGTAACTAATAAGGCTT
>NW_018401690.1:154-288 GCF_002168275.2 Theobroma umbraticum | reverse complement strand
GAGAGGCTGTAAATAGACTTTTCTTACTAATGAATGCTTTTTTCTTTACATTTCTCAAGGCAGACATTGAATTATATTCTGTTTTAACAAAAAATGTAAAAAAATTGAACTTGAAATCAATTATGAGATTATAA
>NW_018401690.1:0-144 GCF_002168275.2 Theobroma umbraticum | reverse complement strand
AATGAGTAAAAAGGCTGTTGAAGGACTAAGAGGCTATAAATAGACTTTTGTTCTCAATGAATGCTTTTTTCTTTACAGTTCTCGAGGTAAACATTCAATTATAGTCTGTTTTAACTAAAATTGTTAAAAAATTCAATTTAAAAT
>NW_018401689.1:1204-1351 GCF_002168275.2 Theobroma umbraticum | reverse complement strand
TACTCGTTTTAAATATTTTTATAATCTCATAATTGATTTTAAGTTCAATTTTTTTGCATTTTTCATTGAAACAGACTATAATTGAATGTTTGCCCTAAGAAGCATGAAGGAAAAAGCATTCATTGGCAAGAAAAGTCTATTTATAGC
>NW_018401689.1:1073-1194 GCF_002168275.2 Theobroma umbraticum | reverse complement strand
ATTTTGATTAAAACAGACTATAATTGAATATCTATCTTGGGAAAAATGAAGAAAAGAGCATTCATTGACAAGAAAAGCTCATTTATAGTCATCTATTCATTCAAAAGCCTTATTACTCGCT
>NW_018401689.1:582-698 GCF_002168275.2 Theobroma umbraticum | reverse complement strand
TTGATTTTAAGTTGAATATTTTTACATTTTTCATTAAAACAGACTATAATTGAACATCTGCATTAACAATCGTGAAGAAAAAAGTATTCATTGATAAGAAAAGTCCATTTATAGCC
>NW_018401689.1:181-361 GCF_002168275.2 Theobroma umbraticum | reverse complement strand
ATTTATTGGCAAGAAAAGTCCATTTATAGCCTCCCATTTCTTCAAAGGCCTTATCACTTGCTTTAAATGATTTTATAATCTAATAATTGATTTTAAGTTAATTTTTTTTATTTTTGATTAAAACAAACAATAATTGAATGTCTATATTGAGAAACATGAAGAAAAGAGCATTCATTGGCA
>NW_018401689.1:0-111 GCF_002168275.2 Theobroma umbraticum | reverse complement strand
TATATGTTTCATTAAAACAGACTATAATTAAATGTCTACCTCAAGAAACATGAACAGAAATGCATTCTTTGATACGAAAGTCCATTTATAGCCTCCCATTCCTTCAACAGC
>NW_018401688.1:0-1465 GCF_002168275.2 Theobroma umbraticum | reverse complement strand
ATTTCTTACATTGTTTTTGCCCTTTTTATTTTGGGAAGGGGACTTATTGTTTTTTAGCATGTAGCAACAATATATCAAGACTAAAATCTAGCAATAGTTATTAATTCCAGAGAAGTATCTTTTACATCACTTCAATTATTGAAAGAGATTAAGAGAAAGAACCTTAGCGAAAGTGGGAGCTTTGGGAATAGATGAGGTTTCCTCAAATAAGTTGGGAGGGTGACCATGTAGAACATGTCTCCCCAGTTAAGCTTCTGCTCTTCACAAACAACAAACGCCTGCCCAAACCCCTCGATGTCATCTGGTTTTTGCCAAAACTTCTTCTTCTCTTCCATTGGGAGATTGAAGAACTCTTGGATCTCTAACTTCACGTTTTCCACCAATAAAGTGCTCACTTCGTGGTTGATTAACTGCAACAGCTCCATATTTCAAACCCAAAATTTCACGCAGTCCTGCCAAATCTCTGTCTACATTTTTCTTACTAGTTGATGACTTAAACCTTCGTTAACTATTTAAGCACTGCATCTTTTATCCCAAAGCTTGATATATATCCATATATGTTAATAGTGGCATTTTTCTTTTGAAAAGTGTTAATAGTGACATTTACTAAGCCTAAACGGAAATTTCAAGCTGCAGATAATAGGAGAAAACAACTAAAGTACCTGAAAGAAACCCCACTCTTTACATGCCCGTTGCAACTGTTCCAGCTCGAGATCCTTAAATTCTTCAGAAAACAACTTTTGCATATCTGTAACAGGGACTTGTGGCAACGAATTGGTGTCAGATAAGATGGGAGGCTCTTCATCAGTGCGAACGTATCGAGGTGGAACTTTTACTAATGGCCCCTTTGCTAGCTCCTGAACACAAGGCACCAAGAGAGAGCTCCCTAGCTTTGCCACCCCTGAGTCCATAGCTTTGCAAATGTACAAACTCCTCTCCCTGGAATATATCTGGGTTCTCAAAAAGTCCAAAGAAATAAAATGAGAACGGGTGCCTATGCCTGAGTGCCTCAGCCCCGAGCTTACTTAAAGACTGCAGGATAGCCTTTTTATTTTTTTTTCTTGTTAATTTCTCTATGTTCAGAGGTCGAATTATATCATACCTATGGAATTAAGATTTCAAGTTAGTAGGGATAAAAATAATATTTTTAATATTTACAAGGGTAAAATTTTAAAAAAATTTTAAAAAATAAAGACAAAACTATAAAATTCATTAAAAACTCAAAGAGAAACTGTAAAATTTGAAACCTTTGGTTGGTGGGCGGGGCCCTTAGCAGCTCTCCGCCTCTGCTCACCGTCATCTTTATGCCGTGCTGTCCTCATTCACCAATATTTACGTTCACGGTACGAGCTTTTGAATTTTTAAGCCTTTCTAAAAATCAAACACCTAATATTCACTCCAAAAAAAAAATCACCTAATATTTTACAGATTTGATTGTTTTTGTATAATTTGACCGTGTCAATAT
>NW_018401687.1:1930-2134 GCF_002168275.2 Theobroma umbraticum | reverse complement strand
ACTCATTCCTTCAAAAGCCATATTACTCGTTTTAAATGGTTTTATAATCTAATAATTGATTTTAGGTTAATTTTTTTTGTATTTTTGGTTAAAACAGACTATAGTTGAACCTTTACCTCGAGAAATGTGAAGAAAAAGGCATTCACTGGCAAAAAAAATCCATTTATAGTCACTCATTCCTTTAAAAGCCTTATTACTCGCTTT
>NW_018401687.1:1760-1903 GCF_002168275.2 Theobroma umbraticum | reverse complement strand
TTTAAGTTGAATTTTTTCACATTTTTGGTTAAAACATACTATAATTGGATGTCTGCCTCAAGAAACGTGAAGAAAAAACATTTATTGGGAAGAAAAGTCCATTTATAGTGACCCATTCCTTCAAAAGCTTTATTACTTGATTT
>NW_018401687.1:1510-1690 GCF_002168275.2 Theobroma umbraticum | reverse complement strand
ATAGTCACCTACTCCTTCAAAAGCCTTATTACTCGCTTGAAATAGTTTTATAATATAAAAATTAGTTTTAGGGTTTAATTTTTTTCACATTATTGGTTAAAAAAGATTATAATCGAATGTCTAGCTCAAGTAACGTAAAGAAAAAGCTATTCAAAGTGAAGAAAAGTCCATTTATAGTCA
>NW_018401687.1:881-992 GCF_002168275.2 Theobroma umbraticum | reverse complement strand
GTCTACCTCGAGAAACGTAAAAAAAGATCATTTATTAGCAACAAAAGGCCATTTATAGTCTCCTATTCTTTTAAAAGCCTTATTAGTCACTTTAAATTGTTTTATAATATC
>NW_018401687.1:688-802 GCF_002168275.2 Theobroma umbraticum | reverse complement strand
AAAACAGACTATAATTGAAGTTCTACCTCGAGAAACATGAAGAAAAAAGCATTCATTGGGAAGAAAAGTTCACTTATAGTGTTCCATTCCTTCAAAAGCCTTATTACTCGATTT
>NW_018401687.1:537-678 GCF_002168275.2 Theobroma umbraticum | reverse complement strand
ATAATCTCATAATTAATTTTAAGTTGAATTTTTTTATATTTTTTTAAAACAGACTACAATTGAATGTCTACCTAGAGAAACATGAATAAACAAGCATTCATTGGCAAGATAAGTCCATTTATAGTCTCCTATTCCTTCAAA
>NW_018401687.1:189-369 GCF_002168275.2 Theobroma umbraticum | reverse complement strand
TGGCTAAAACATATTATAATTGATGTCTAGCTCAAGTAACGTAACGAAAAAGCTTTTCATAGTGAAGAAAAGTCCATTTAAAATAGGCTAGAATTGAATGTATACCTCAAGAAACGTAGAGAAAAAAGCATTAATTGACAGGAAAAGTCCATTTATAGTCACCTATTCCTTCAAAAGCCT
>NW_018401687.1:0-179 GCF_002168275.2 Theobroma umbraticum | reverse complement strand
TTTAAATGGTATTATAATCTCATAGTTGATTTTAAGTTGAATTTTTTAATATTTTTGGTTAAAATAGACAATAATTAAATGTATAGCTCGAGAAACATGAAGAAACAAGCATTCATTGGAAAGATAACTCTATTTATAGTCTCCTATTCCTTCAAAAGCCTTATTACTCGCTTTAAATG
>NW_018401686.1:1474-1593 GCF_002168275.2 Theobroma umbraticum | reverse complement strand
TTTTTATTAAAAATATTATAATTGCATGCCTGCCTCGAGAAATGTGTAGAAAAATTCATTTATTTGAAAGAAAAATCCATTTGTAGTCTTTCATTCCTTCAAAAGCCTTGTTACTCGCT
>NW_018401686.1:1269-1464 GCF_002168275.2 Theobroma umbraticum | reverse complement strand
TTATAATCTCATAATTGATTTTATGTTGATTTTTTTATATTTTCTTAAAACAGACTATAATTGAATACCTAGCTCGAGAAATGTGCAAAAAAACTCAGTTACTTCGAAGAAAGGGCCATTTATAGTCTCTAATTCATTCATAAGCCCTATTACTCGCTTTAAATGATTTTATAATCTCATAATTGATTTCAAGTT
>NW_018401686.1:904-1060 GCF_002168275.2 Theobroma umbraticum | reverse complement strand
ACTCGCCTTAAATGGTTTTATAATCTCATAATTAATTTTAAGTTGAATTGTTTATATTTTTTATTAAAACAGATAATAATTGAATGGCTAGCTCGAGAAACATGGAGAAAAACCCATTTATTTAGAAAAAAAGTTCATTTATAGTCTTTCATTCTT
>NW_018401686.1:539-711 GCF_002168275.2 Theobroma umbraticum | reverse complement strand
TTTCAAGTTAAATTTTTTACATTTTTTATTAAAATAGACTATAATTGGATGTCGGTCTTGAGAAACATGTAGAAAAACTTATTTATTTGGCAAGAGTAGTCCATTTATAGTCAGCCACTCCTTCAAAAGCCTTATTACTCGCCTTAAATGATTTTATAATCTCATAATTGAT
>NW_018401686.1:0-126 GCF_002168275.2 Theobroma umbraticum | reverse complement strand
TTATTACTCGCTTTAAATAGTTTTATATTCTCATAATTAATTTTAAGTTGAATTGTTTTACATTTTTGGTTGAAAAAGACTATAATTGACTATCTACCTCGAGAAACGTGAAGAAAAATGAATTTA
>NW_018401685.1:25881-25970 GCF_002168275.2 Theobroma umbraticum | reverse complement strand
ACCTCAAGAAAGGGGAGGCAAAAGTCATGCATTGGCAAGAAAAGTCCATTTATAGTCGTTTAAGTCTTCGAAAGCCTTATTACTCTCTT
>NW_018401685.1:25750-25871 GCF_002168275.2 Theobroma umbraticum | reverse complement strand
TATAATCTCATAATTAATTTTAACTTAAATATTTTTATATTTTGGACTAGAACGGATAACATTTGAATGTCTATATCGAGAAACATGAAGAAAAAGCCATTCATTAACAAGAAAAGTCCAT
>NW_018401685.1:25555-25740 GCF_002168275.2 Theobroma umbraticum | reverse complement strand
CCATGCCTTCGAAAGCCTTATTAGTTGCTTTAAATGATTTTATAATCTCATCATTGATTTTAACTTGAATTGTTTTATATTTTTAGTTCAAAACACAAAATATTTGAATGTCTACATCAATAAACATAAAGAAAAAGCCATTCATTGACAAGAAAAGTTCATCTATAGTCACCCATGCTTTCGAA
>NW_018401685.1:25347-25545 GCF_002168275.2 Theobroma umbraticum | reverse complement strand
CTCGCTTTAAAAGGTTTTATAATCTCATAATTGATTTTAAGTTAAATTTTTTTTATATTTTTTTAAAATATATTATAATTGAATGTTTACCTCGAGAAACGTGAAGTAAAAGTTATCCATTGACAAGAAAAGTCCATTTATAGCCACTTAAGTCTTTAAAATCCTTATTACTCACTTTAAATGCTTTTATAATCTCAT
>NW_018401685.1:24930-25337 GCF_002168275.2 Theobroma umbraticum | reverse complement strand
AAGTTGAATTGTTTAACATTTTTTGTTAAAATAGATAATATTTGAATGTCTACCTTGAGAAACGAAAAGAAAAAGCCATTCATTGCCACGAAAAGGTCTATCTATAGTCATCCATGAGTTTGAATGCCTTATTACTCGCTTAAATAGTTTTATAATCTCTTAATTGATTTTAAGTTGAATTTTTTACATTTTTGGTAAAAATAGATAATATTTGATTGTCCACATCAAGAAACATGAAGCAAAAGACAATCATTGGCAAGAAAAGTCCGTCTATAGTCACTCATCCGTTCGACAGCCTTATTAATTGTTTTAAATGGTTTTATAATATCATAATTGATTTTAAGTTAAATTTGTTTACATTTTTTGTTAAAACAGATAATATTTGAATGTCTACCTCAAAAAATGAG
>NW_018401685.1:24376-24908 GCF_002168275.2 Theobroma umbraticum | reverse complement strand
AGAAAAGTGCATCTATAGTCACCCATGCATTCGAAAGCCTTATTGCTCACTTTAAATGGTTGTATAATCTTATGGTTGATTTTAAGTTAATTTTTTTTATTTTTTATTGAAACAGA
This sequence comes from Theobroma umbraticum, assembly GCF_002168275.2. Taxonomy (NCBI): domain Eukaryota; kingdom Viridiplantae; phylum Streptophyta; class Magnoliopsida; order Malvales; family Malvaceae; genus Theobroma; species Theobroma umbraticum. Next base: position 24,792 of record NW_018401685.1, on the reverse strand, counting down.
TAATATTTGAATGTCCACCTTGAAAAATGGGAAGAAAAAGCTATTTATTAGCAAGAAAAGTCCATCTATAGTCACCCATGAGTTCAAAAGTTTTATTACTCACTTTAAATGGTTTTATAATCACATAACTGATTTTAAGTTAAATATTTTTACATTTTTGATTAAATATATTATAATTGAAAGTCTACTTTAGGAAACATGAAACAACAAGCATCCATTGGTAAGAAAAGTTGATTTATAGTCGCTTAAGTCTTCAAAAGCCTTATTCCTTGCTTTAAATAGTTTTATAATCTCACAACTAATTTTAAGTTTTATTTGTTTACATTTTTGGTTAAAATAGATAATATTTGAATGTCTACATAGGGAAACGTGAAGAAAAAATCATTCATTGGTAAGAAAAGTCCATCTATAGTCAC
>NW_018401685.1:22994-24366 GCF_002168275.2 Theobroma umbraticum | reverse complement strand
AAAAGCCTTATTACTCGCTTTAAATAGTTTTATAATCTCATAATCGATTTTAACTTAAATTTTTTTATATTTTTTATTAAAATATATTATAATTAAATGTTTGCCTTGAAAAACTTGAAGCAAAAGTTATCCATTAGTAAGAAAAGTCTATTTATAGTCGCTTAAGTCTTCGAAATCCTCATTACTCACTTTCAATGCTTTTATAATCTCATAATTGATTTTAAGCGGAATTGTTTTACATTTGTTGTTAAAAAAAATAATATTTGAATGTCTACCTCAAGAAATGGGAAGAAAAAGTCATTCATTTTCAAGAAAAGTCCATCCATAGTCATCCATGCGTTTAAAAATTTTATTACTCGATTTAAATAGTTTTATAATCTCTTAATTAATTTTAAGTTAAATTTTTTATATTTTTGATTAAAACAGGTAATATTTGATTGTCTACATTAGGAAGCGCGAAGAAAAAGACATTCATTGGTAAGAAAAGTTCATCTATAGTCACTCATGCATTCGAAAGCCTTATTACTCGTTTTAAATGATTTTATAATATCATAATTGATTTTAAGTTGAATGTTTTTACTTTTTTGATTAAAACAGATAATTTTTGAACGTCTCATCGGGAAATGTGAAAAAAAAGATGTTCATTAGCAAGAAATGTCTATCTATAGTCACTCATGCATTCGAAAGCCTTATTTCTCATTTTAAATGGTTTTATAATCTCATAATTAATTTTAAGTTGAACTTTTTTACATTTTTAGTTAAAGTAGATAATATTTGAATGTCTATCTCAAAAATGAGAAGAAAAAGCCAATTGCTAAGAAAAGTCCATCAATAGTCATCCATGCATTCAAAGCCTTATTGCTCGTTTTAAACGGTTTTATAATCTTTTACTTGATTTTAAGTTGAATTTTTTATATTTTTGTTAAAACATAAATATTTGAATTTCTACATTGGGAAACGTGAAGAGAAAGACATTCATTTGTAAAAAATGTCTACTATAGTCACTTATGCATTTGAAAGCCTTATTACTTGTTTTAAATAGTTTTATAATCTCATAATTGATTTTAAGCTTAATTTTTTTATATTTTTTATTAAAGCAAATAATATTTCAATGTCTACCTTGGAAAAAAAAAAAGCCATTCAGAAGCCTGAATACTCGCTTTAAATGGTTTTAAAATATCATAATTGATTTTAAGTTGAAATTTTTTACATTTTTTGTTAAAATATATTACAATTAAATGTCTTCCTTGAGAAACATGAAGCAAAAGTCATCCATTGGCAAGAAAAGTCGATTTATAGTCGCTTACCTCTTCGAAATTCTTATTACTTGCTTTAAATAATTTTATAATCTCATAATTGATTTTAAGTTGAA
>NW_018401685.1:18610-22786 GCF_002168275.2 Theobroma umbraticum | reverse complement strand
TGACAAAAAAGTCTATTTATAATCGCTTAAGTCTTCAAAAACCTTATTACTCACTTTAAATGGTTTTATAATCTCATAGTTGATTTTAAGTTGAATTATTTTACATTTTTTGTTAAAATAGATAATATTTGAATATTTGCCTCAAAAAACGAGAAAAAAAAACCATTCATTGGTAAAAAAGGTCCATTTATAGTCACCCATCCGTTCGAAAGCCTTATTACTCGCTTTAAATTATTTTATAATCTTATAATTGATTTTAAGTTTAATTTTTTTTTTATTTTTTTAAAATATATTATAATTGAATATCTGCCTTAGGAAACGTGAGGCAAAAGTCATCCATTGGTAAGAAAAGTTCATTTATACTCGCTTAAGTCTTCGAAATCCTTATCTCCCGCTTTCAATGGTTTTATAAAGTCATAATTGATTTTAAGTTAAATTGTTTTACATTTTTGGTAAAAACAAATAATATTTGAATGTCTAAATAGGGAAAAATGAAGAAAAAATCATTCATTGGTAAGAAAAGTCCATCTGTAGTTACCCATGGCTTTGAAAGCCTTATTACTCGCTTTAAATGATTTTTAATTTTTTAATTGATTTTAAGTTGAATTTTTTTAAATTTTTGTTAAAATATATTATAATGGATTGTTTGCCTTGGACAATGTGAAGTGAAAGTTATCAATTGGGTAGAAAGGTTTATTTATAGTCGCTTAAGTCTTTGAAAGCCTTATTGCTCGCTTTAAATCATTTTATAATCTCATAATTGATTTTAAGTTAAATTTTTTACATTTTTAGTTAAAACAGATAATATTTGAATATCTACATTATGAAATGTGAAGAAAAAAGCATTCATTGGCAAGAAAAGTCTATATATAGTTACCCATGCATTCAAAAGCCTTATTACTAGCTTTGAATGATTTTATAATCTCATATTTGATTTTAAGTTGAATTTTTTTATATTTATGGTTAAAACAGATAATATTTGATTGTCTACATTGAAAAACGTGAAGAAAAAGATGTTCATTAGCAAGAAAAGTCGATCCATAGTCACCCATGCATTCGGAAGCCTTATTACTCGTTTTAAAAGGTTTTATAATCACATAATCAATTATAAGTTAAATTTTTTAACATTTTTTGTTAAAATATATTATAATTAAATGTCTACCTCATGAGACGTAAAGCAAAAGTTATCCATTGGCAAAAAAGAGCCATTTATAGTCGTTTAAATCTTCGAAATTCTTATTACTCGCTTTAAATGCTTTTATAATCTCATAATTGATTGTAAGTTGAATTGTTTTACATTTTTTATTAAAACAGATAATATTTGAATGTCTACATAGAGAAACGTGAAGAAAAAATCATTCATTGGTAGAAAAAGTCTATCTATAGTCACCCATGCGTTAGAAGGCCTTATTACTCACTTTAAATAATTTTTTATTCTTATAATCAATTTTAAGTTGAATTTTTTTACTTTTTTTGTTCAAATATATTATAATAAAATGTCTACCTCAAGAAACATCAAGCAAAAGCTATCCATTGATAAGAAAAGTCTATTTATAGTCGCTTCAGTCTTCGGAATCCTTATTACTCGCTTTAAATGTTTTTATAATATCATAATTCATTTTAAGTTGAATTTTTTTACATTTTTAGTTAAAACAGATAATATTTGTATGTCTACCTCGAGAAATGAGAAGAAAAAGCCATTCATTGTCAAGTAAAGTCCATCTATAGTCATCCATGCGTTCGAAAACCTTATTAGTCGCTTAAATAGTTTTATAATCACTTAATTGATTTGAAGTTGATTTTTTTATATTTCTAGTTAAAACAGATAATATTTCATTATCTACATTAGGAAACGTAAAGAAAAAGGTATTCATTGGCAAGAAAAGTTCATCTATAGTCACTTATGCGTTCAAAAGCCTTATTACTCGCTTTAAATAGTTTTATAATATCATAATTGATTTTGAGTTGAATATTTTTACATATTTTGTTAAAATAGATAATATTTGAATGTTACCTCGAAAAATGGAAGAAAAAGCTATTCATTGACAAGAAAAGTGCATCTATAGTCACCGATGCATTCGAAAGCCTTATTACTCGCTTTAAATGGTTGTATAATCTCACAATTATTTTTAAGTTGAATTCTTTTTATTTTTTATTAAAATAGATAATATTTGAATGTCTACCTTAAAAAACGGTAAGAAAAAACTATTCATTGACAAGAAAAGTCCATCTATAGTCACCCATGAGTTCAAAAGCCTTATTACTCGTTTTAAATACTTTTATAATATCGTAATCAATTTTAAGTTAAATTTTTTTACATTTTTTATTAAAATATATTATAATTAAATGTCTACCTCGGGAGACGTAAAGCAAAAGTTATCTATTAAAAAGAAAAGTCCATTTATAGTCGCTTAAGTCTTCGAAATCCTTATTACTCGCTTTAAATACTTTTATAATCTCAGAATTGATTGTAAGTTGAATTGTTTTACATTTTTTGTTAAAACAGATAATATTTGAATGTCTACCTCGAGAAACGAGAAGAAAAAGCTATTCATGGCTAAGAAAAGTCCATCTATAGTCATCCATGCATTCGAAAATCTTATTACTCGCTTTAAATAGTTTTATAATCTTAATTGGTTTTAAGTTGAATTTTTAACATTTCTGGTAAAACAGATAATATTTAATTGTCTACATCAAGAAACATGAAGAAAAAGATATTCATTGGTAAGAAAAGTCCGTCTATAGTCATTCATACGTTCGAAAGTCTTATTTCTCGCTTTAAATGATTGTATAATCTCATAATTGATTTTAAGTTGAATTTTTTTTTATTTTTTATTAAAACAGATAATATTTGAATGTCTACCTTGAGAAACGGAAAGAAAAAGTTATTCATTGGCAAGAAAAGTCCAGCTATAGTCACCCATGAGTTCAGAAGCCTTGTTATTTGCTTTAAATGGTTTTATAATCTCATAATCGATTTTAAGTTGAATCTTTTTATATTTTTTATTAAAATATATTATAATTAAATATCTATCTGGAGAAACATGAAGCAAAGTTATGCATTGACAAAAAAAGTCCATTTATAGTCACTTAAGTCCTTGAAATTCTTACTACTCGCTTTAAATACTTTTATAATCTCATAATTGATTGTAAGTTGAATTGTTTTACAGTTTTTGTTAAAACAGATAATATTTGAATATCTATCTCGAGAAATGGGAAGAAAAAGCTATTCATTGTCAATAAAAGTCCATTTATAGTCATCCATGCATTTGAAAACCTAATTACTCGCTTTAAATGGTTTTATTATCTCTTTATTGCTTTTAAGCTGAATTTTTTACATTTCTAGTTAAAACAGATACTATTTGATTGTCTATATCAAGAAACGTGAAGAAAAATATATTTATTAGGAAAAAAAGTCTGTCTATGGTCACTCATGCGTTCGAATGCCTTATTACTCGCTTTAAATGGTTTTATAATATCATAATTGATTTTAAGTTGAATTTTTTATATTTTTTGTTAAAACAGATAATATTTGAATATCTACCTCAAAAAAGGAAAGAAACAGCCATTCATTGGCATAAAAAGTACATCTATAGTCACCCATGCATTCGAAAGCCTTATTAATCGCTTTAAATGGTTGTATAATCTCATAATTGATTTTAAGTTAAATTTTTTTATTTTTTATTAAAACAGATAACATTTGATTGTCTACTTGAAGAAACGGGAAGAGAAAGCTATTCATTGGCAAGAAAAGTCCATCTATAGTCACCCATGAGTTTAAAAGCCATATTACTCGGTTTAAAAAGTTTTATAATCGCTTAATTGATTTTAAGTTAAATTTTTTTTATATTGTTAATTAAAACAGATAGTATTTGAATGTCTACATTGGGAAACATGAGGAAAAAGACATTCCTTGGTAAGAAAAGTCCATCTATAATCATCTATGAGTTCAAAAGCCTTATTACTCACTTTAAATGATTTTATAATCTCTTAATTGATTTTCAGTTGAATTTTTTTACATTTTTGTTAAAACATATAACATTTGAATGTCTACATTGGGAAACATGAGAAAAAAGATATTCATTAGCAAAAAAAGTCTATCTATAGTCACCCATATGCTCGGAAGCCTTATTACTCGCTTTAAATGGTTTTATAATCTCAAAATTGATTTTAAGG
>NW_018401685.1:13208-18600 GCF_002168275.2 Theobroma umbraticum | reverse complement strand
TTACATTTTTTGTTAAAATGGATAATATTTGAATGCCTACCTCGAAAAATGGAAAGAAAAAGCCTTTCATTCATAAGGAAAGTCTATCTATAGTCACCCATGCATTTGAAAGATTTATTATTCACTTTAAATGGTTTTATAATTTTTTAATTGATTTTAAGTTAAATTTTTTTACATTTTTAATTACAACTGATAATATTTGATTGTCTACATTAGGAAACATGACTGAAAAGACATTCATTGGCAAGAAAAGTCCATCTATAGTCACCTATGCATTTAAATCCTTATTACTCGCTTTAAATAGTTTTGTAATCTCATAATTAATTTGAAGTTGAATTTTTTTACATTTTTTATAAAAACAGATAATATTTGATTGTCTACCTTAAAAAACAGAAAGAAAAAGCCATTCATTGGTAAGAGAAGTCCATCTATATTCACCCATGCGTTCAAAAGCTTTATTACTCGCTTTAAATGTTTTATAATCTCTTAATTGATTTTAAGTTAAATTTTTTTATATTTTTAGTTAAAACAGATAATATTTGAATGTTTACCTTGAAACAAGGGAAAAAAAGTCATTTACTGACAAGAAAAGTGCATCTATAGTCACCCATACATTCGAAAGCTTTATTACTCACTTTAAATGGTTGTATAATTTCTTAATTGATTTTAAGTTAAATTTTTTTACTTTTTTGATTAAAATAGATAATTTTTGAACATTTACATAGGGAAACGTGAAGAAAAAGATGCTCATTAGCAAGAAAAGTCTATTTATAGTCACCCAAGCATTCAAAAGCCTTATTACTCATTTTAAATAGTTTTATAATCTCATAATTGATTTTAAGTTGAATTTTTTAACATTTTTCGTTGAAGCAGATAATATTTGAATGTCTACCTCAAAAATGAGAAGAAAAAGTCATTCATTGGCAAGAAAAGTCCATCTATAGTCACCCATGCATTCGAAGCCTTATTGCTCACTTTAAACAGTTTTATAATATCTTACTTGATTTTAAGTTAAATTTTTATGTTTTTTGTTGAAACAGATAATGTTTGAATTTCTACATCAGGAAACATGAAGAAAAAGACATTCAATTGTAAGAAAAGTCCACTATAGTCACTTATACATTTGAAAGCCTTATTACGCACTTTAAATGATTTTATAATCTCATAATTAATTTTAAGTTAAAAATTTTTACTTTTTTTATTAAAATATATTATAATTGAATATTTTCCTTGAGAAACGTGAGGCAAAAGTCATCCATTGGAAAGAAAAGTCCATTTATAGTCGCTTAAGTCTTCGTAATCCTTATTACTCGCTTTAAATAATTTTTTAATCTCATAATTGATTTTAAGTTGAATTTTTTTATATTTTTTGTGAAAATATATTATAATTGAATGTCTGCCTTAGGAAACGTGAGACAAAAGGTCATCCATTGGTAAGAAAAGTCCATTTATAGTAGCTTAAGTCTTCAAAATCCTTATTATTCACTTTAAAAGGTTTTATAATCTCATGGTTGATTTTAAGTTGAATTGTTTTGCATTTTTTGTTAAAACAGATAATATTTGAATGTTCACCTCAAAAAACGAGAAGAAAAAGTCATTCATTGGCTAGAAAAGTCCATCTATAGTCACTCATTCATTCGAATGCCTTATTACTCGCTTTAAATGGTTTTATAATCTCATAATTGATTTTAAGTTATTTTTTTTTACTTTTTTTAAAATATAATATAATTGAATGTCTACCTCAGGAAACATGAGGCAAAAGTTATCCATTGGTAAGAAAAGTCTATTTATACCCACTTAAGTCTTCGAAATCCTTATCACTTGCTTTCAATGGTTTTATAATGTCATAATTGATTTTAAGTTGAATTTTTTTATATTTGTGGTAAAAATAGATAATATTTGAATGTCTACATAGGGAAATGTGATGAAAACACCATTCATTGGCAAGAAAAGTATATCTGTAGTCAACCATGGCTTTGAAAGCCTGATTACTCGCTTTAAATGATTTTTTAATTTCATAATTGATTTTAAGTTGAATTTTTTTACGTTTTTGTTAAAATATATTATAATTGATTGTTGACCTTAGAGAACATGAAGTGAAAGTTATCAATTGACTAGAAAAGTTTATTTATAGTTGCTTAAATCTTCAAAAGTTTTATTGCTCGCTTTAAATGATTTTATAATCTTATAATTAATTTTAAGTTGAATTTTTTAAATTTTTGATCAAAACAGATAATATTTGAATGTCTACATTAGGAAACGTGAAGAAAAAGTCATTCATTGGCAAGAAAAGTCTATATATAGTCACCCATGTGTTCGAAAGCCTTATTACTCGCTTTAAATGATTTTATAATCTCATATTTAATTTTAAGTTAAAATTTTTTACATTTATGGCTAAAACAGAAAATATTTGAATGTATACATTAGAAAACGTGAAGAAAAAGATGTTCATTAGCTAGAAAAGTCCATATATAGACACCCATGTGTTCGAAAGCCTTATTACTCGCTTTAAATGATTTTATAATTTCATATTTGATTTTAAATTAAATTTTTTTACTTTTTTGGTTAAAACAGATAATATTTGAATGTCTACCTCAAAAAAAGGAAGAAAAAAGCCATTTATTGGCAAGAAAAGTCCATCTATAGTCACCCATCCATTCGAAAGCCTTATTGTTCACTTTAAATAGTTTTATAATCTCTTACTTGATTTTAAGTTGAATTTTTTTATTTTTTTATTAAAATAGATAATATTTGAATTTATATATCGAGAAACATAAAGATAAAGACATTCATTTGCAAAAAAAGTCTACTATAGTCACTCATGTGTTTGAAAGCCTTATTAATAGCTTTAAATGGTTTTATAATCTCATAATTAATTTTAAGTTATATTTTTTTATATTTTTTATTTAAACAGATAATATTTAAATGTTTTCTCTAAGAAACGAGAAGACCAAGCCATTCATTGATAAGAAAACTTCATCTATAGTCACCCATGTGTTGGAAAGCCTTATTACTTACTTTAAATGGTTTTATAATCTTATCATTGATTTTAAATTGAAATTTTTTATATTTTTTGTCAATATATATTAGAATTGAATGTCTTCCTTAAGAAACGTGAGGCAAAACTCATCCATTGACAAGAAAAGTCTATTTATAATCACTTAAGTCTTCGAAATCCTTATTACTTGCTTTAAATGACTTTATAATCTCATAATTAATTTTAACTTGAATTTTTTTATCTTTTTGGTAAAAACAAATAATATTTGACTGTCTACATAGGCAAATGTGAAGAAAAAATCATTTATCAACAAGAAAAGTCCATCTATAGTGAACCATACCTTTGTAAGCCTTATTACTCGCTTTAAATAGTTTTTTAATCTCATAATTGATTTTAAGTTGAATTTTTTTACATTTTTTGTTAAAATATATTATAATTGAACGTCTGCCTTGGGCAACATGAGGCAAAGGTCATCCATTCGTAACAAAAGTCCATGTATAGTCGCTTAAGTTTTTAAAATCCTTATTACTCGCTTTAAATGGTTTTATAATCTCATAGTTGATTTTAAGTTGAATTGTTTTACATTTTTTATTAAAACAAATAATATTTGAAAGTCTACCTAAAAAAACGAGAAGAAAAAGCCATTCATGGACAAGAAAAGTTCATCTCTAGTCACCCATTTGTTCGAAAGTCTTATTACTCGCTTTAAATAATTTTGTAATCTAATAATTAATTTTAAGTTGAATTGTTTTTATATATTTTTAAAATATATTATAATTGAATGTCTAACTCAAGAAACGTGAAGCAAAAGTCATCCATTGATAAGAAAAGTCCATTTATAGTCGCTTAAGTCTTTGAAATCCTTATTACTTGCTTTTAATGGCATTATAATCTCATAATTGATTTTAAGTTGAATTTTTTTACATTTTTGGTAAAAACAGATAATATTTGAATGTCTACATAGGGAAACGTGAAGAAAAAACCATTCATTGGCAAGAAAAGTCCATCTGTAGTTACCCATGCCTCCGAAAGCCTTATTACTCGCTTTAAATGATTTTTTTATTTCATAATTGATTTTAAGTTGATTTTTTTTATTTTTATCAAAATATATTATAATTAATTATTTGCCTTAGAGAACATGAAGCAAAAGTTATCAATTGGCTAGAAAAGTTTATTTATAGTCACTCAAGTCTTCGAAAGCCTTATTACTCGCTTTAAATAATTTTAAAATCTCATATTTAATTTTAAATTGAATTTTTTACATTTTTAGTCAAAACAGGTAATATTTGAATGTCTACATTAGGAAATGTGAAGAAAAAGCTATTCATTGGTAAGAAAAGTCCATCTATAGTCACCCATGCGTTCGAAAGCCTTATTACTTGCTTTAAATAATTTTATAATCTCATAATTGATTTTAAGTTGAATTGTTGTGCATTTTTGTTTAAAACAGGTGATATTTGAATGCCTATATTGGAAATGTAAAGAAAAAGCCATTCGTTGGTAAGAAAAGTTCATCTATAGTCGCCCATGAGTTCAAAAGACTTATTACTCACTTCAAATAGTTTTATAATCTCATAATTGATTTTAAGTTAAATTTTTTTACATTTCTTGTTAAAATATTTTTGAATTGAAAGCTGCTTCAGGAAACATAAAGCAAAAGTCATGCATTGGAAAGAAAAGTCTATTTAGAGTCACTTAAGTCTTCAAAAGCCTTATTACTCACTTTAAATAGTTATATAATCTCATAATTAATTTTAAGTTAAGTTTTTTTATATTTTTGGTTAAAGCAGATAATATTTGAATGTCTACATAGGAAAACGTGAGGAAAAAACCATTCATTGATAAGAAAAGTCCATCTGTAGTCACCCATGCGTTCGAAAGCTTTATTATTCACTTTAAATTGTTTTATAATCTCCTAATTGATTTTAAGTTGAATTTTTTAGTATTTTTTTTAAAATATATTGTAATTGAATGTTTGCCTTAGGAAACATGAAGCAAAAGTCATCCATTAGGAAGAAAAGTCCATTTATAGTTGCTTAAGTCGTCAAAAGCCTTATTACTCAATTTAAACGGTTTTATAATCTCATAATTCATTTTAAGTTAAGTTTTCTTACATTTTTTGCTAAAACAGATAATATTTGAATGTCTACGCTAAGAATTGTGAGGAAAAAGCTATTCATTTGTAAGAAAAGTCCATCTATAGTCACCCATGCGTTTAAGAGCCTTATTAGTCACTTTAAATGATTTTATAATCTCATAATTAATTTTAAGTTAAATTTTTTAATATTTTTTATTAAAATATATTATAATTGAATACTTGCCTTAGGAAACAAGAGGCAAAAGTCATGCATTGACAAGAAAAGTCCATTTATAGTCACTTATTACTTGCTTTAA
>NW_018401685.1:9185-12961 GCF_002168275.2 Theobroma umbraticum | reverse complement strand
AAGCCTTATTACTTGCTTTAAATAGTTTTATAATATCATAATTGATTTTAAGTTAATTTGTTTACATTTTTTGTTAAAAAAAATAATATTTCAATGTCTACCTTAAAAAATGAGAAGAAAAAGCCATTCATTGACAAGAAAAGTGCATCTATAGTCACCCATGCATTCCAAAGTCTTATTTCTTGCTTTAAATGGTTTTATAATCTTATAATTGATTTTAAGTTGAATTTTTTTATTTTTTATTAAAATAGATAATATTTGAATGTCTACCTCAAAAAACAGAAAGAAAAAGCATTCATTGGTAAGAAAAGTCCATCTATAGTCACCCATGAGTTCAAAAGCCTTATTACTCGTTTTAAATCATTTTGTGATCTTTTAATTAATTTTAAGTTAAATTTTTTACATTTTTTGTTAAAACAGATAACGTATTAATGTCTATATTGGGAAACCTAAAGAAAAAGACATTCATTGGCAAGAAAAGTCCATCTATAGTCACCCATATGTTTGAAAGCCTTATTACTCGCTTTAAATGGTTTTATTATCTCATAATTGATTTGAAGTTAAATTTTTTTCTATTGTTTGTTAAAACAGATAACATTTAAATGTCTACCTCAACAAACAGGAAGAAAAAGCCATTTATTGGTAAGAAAAGTCCATTTATAGTTACCTATGCGTTCGAATGGCTTATTATTCGCTTTAAATGGTACTATAATTTTTTAATTGATTTTAAGTTAATATTTTTTATATTTTTGGTTAAAACAGATAATATTTGAATGATTACATTGGAAAACATGAAGAAAAAGACATTCATTGAAAAAAAAAGTCCATCTATAGTCACCCATGCGTTTGAAAGCTTTATTACTCGCCTTAAATGGTTTGTTTATCTCATAATTGATTTTAAGTTGAATTTTTTATATTTTATATTAAAACAGATAATATTTAAATGTTTACCTCAAAAAACGAGAAGAAAAAGCCATTCATCGTCAGGAAAAGTCCATCTATAGTCATCCATGCGTTTGAAAGTCTTATTACTCGCTTTAAATGGTTTTATAATCTCTTAACTGATTTTAAGTTGAATTTTTTATATTTTTGATTAAAATAGATAATATTTGAATCTCGACATTGAGAAATATGAAGAAAAGAACATTCATTGACAAGAAAAGTCCACTATAGTCACTCATGCATTTGAAAGCCTTATTGCTCGTTTTAAATAGTTTTATAATCTCATAATTGATTTCAATTTAAATTTTTTATATTTCTGGTTAAAACAGATAATATTTGAATGCTTACATTGAGAAACGTGAAGGAAAAGATATTTGTTGGCAAGAAAAGTCCACTATAGTCACTCATGCGTTTGAAAGAATTATTACTCGCTTTAAATAGTTTTATAATCTCATACTTGATTTTAAGTTGAATTTTTTAATTTTCTTTTCAAACAGATAATATTTGAATGTCTACCTTGAAAAACGAGAAGAAAAAGCCATTCATTAGCAAGAAAAGCCCGTCAATAGTCACCCTCGCTTTTGAAAGCCTTTTTACTCGATTTAAATGTTTTTATAATCTCATAATAGATTTTAAGTTAAAATTTTTTACATATTTTGTTAAAATATATTATAATTGAATATCTGCTTCAGGAACACGAGGCAAAAGTAATCTACTGGCATGAAAAGTCCATTTATAGACGCTTAAGTCTTCAAAATCCTTATTACTTGCTTTAAATAGTTTTATAATCTCATAATTGAGTTTAAGTTGAATTTTTTTACATTTTTGGTAAAAATAGATAATATCTGAATGTCTACATTGAGAAACGTGAAAAAAAACATTTATTGGCAAGAAAAGTCCACTATAGTCACTTATACGTTTGAATGCCTTATTACTCGCTTTAAATGGTTTTATAATCTCGTAATTGATTTTAAGTTAAATTTTTTTATATTTTTTATTAAGACAGGTAATATTTGACTGTCTACCTCGAAAAGCAAGAAGAAAAAGCTATTTATTGGTAAGAAAAGTCTGTCTATAGTCACCCATGCGTTTGAAGGCCTTTTTACTCGATTTAAATGCTTTTATAATCTCATAATTGATTTTTAAGTTAAAATTTTTTATATTTTTTGTTAAAATATATTATAATTGTATGTCTGCTTTGGGAACATGAGGTAAAAGTAATCTATTAGGAGGAAAAGTCCATTTATAGTCGCTTCAGTCTTCAAAATCCTTATTACTTGCTTTAAATGGTTTTATAATCTCGTAATTGAGTTTAAGTTGAATTTTTTCACATTTTTGGTAAAAACAGATAATATTTGAATGTTTACCTTAAACAACGAAAAGAAAAAGTCATTCATCAACAAGAAAAGTGTATCTATAGTCACCCATGCGATCGAAAGCCTTCTTACTCGCTTTAAATAGTTTTATAATTTCTTAATTGATTTTAAATTGAATTTTTTTAGATTTTAGTTAAAACAGATAATATTTGAATGACTACATTAGAAAACGTAAAGAAAAAGATATTTATTAGAAAGAAAAGTCTATATATAGTAACCCATGCGTTTGAAAGCCTTATTACTCGCCTTAAATGGTTTGATTATCTCATAATTGATTTTAAGTTAAATTTTTTTATATTTTTGTTAAAACAGATAATATTTGAATGTCTATCTCAAAAAACGAGAAGAAAAAGCCATTTATTGTCAAGAAAAGTCCATCTATAGTCATCCATGAGTTCGGAAGCCTTTTTACTCGCTTTAAATGGTTTTATAATCTCTTAATTGATTTTAAGTTAAACTTTTTACATTTTAGGTTAAAACATATAATATTTGACTGTCAATATTGGAAAACATGAAGAAAAAGACATTCATTAATAAGAAAAGTCCACTATAGTCACTCATGCATTTGAAAGCCTTATTACTCATTTTAAATGGTTTTATAATCTCATAATTGATTTCAAGTTAAATTTTTTACATTTTGGATTGAAATAGATAATATTTGAATGTCTACCTTGAAAAAAGGGAAGAAAAGGCCATTCATTGGAAAAAAAAGTTCATCTACTGTCACCCATGTGTTCGAAAGCCTTTTTACTCACTTTAAATAGTTTTATAATCACTTAATTGATTTTAAGTTGAATTTGTTTACATTTTTTGTTAAAACAGATAGTATTTGAATGTTTACATTGAAAAACGTGAAGAAAAAGATATTTATTGACAAGAAAAGTCCACTATTGTCACTCATGCGTTCCAAAGCCTTATTACTCGCTTTAAATGATTTTATAATCTTATAATTACTTTTAAGTTAAATTTTTTTATATTTTTTATTTAAATAGATAATATTTGAATTTATACCTCAAAAAACAAGAAGAAAAAGTCATTCATTGGCAAGAAAAGTCCATCTATAGTTACCCATGCGTTCGAAAGCATTTTTACTCAATTTAAATGCTTTTAAAATCTCATAATTGATTTTAAGTTGAACATTTTTACATTTTTTGTTAAAATATATTATAATAGAATGTCTACCTTGGGATCTTGAGGTAAAAGTCATCCATTGGCAGGAAAAGTCCATTTATAGTCATTTAAGTCTTCAAAATCCTTATTACTCACTTTAAATGGTTTTATAGCCTCATAATTGAGTTTAAGTTGAATTTTCTTACATTTTTGGTAAAACCAGATAATATCTGAATGTCTACCTAAAACAATGAGAAGACAAAGCCATTCATTGGCAAGAAAAGTGTATCTATAGTCACCAATGTGATCGAAAGACTTACTACTCGCTTTAAATAGTTTTATAATCTC
>NW_018401685.1:8688-9175 GCF_002168275.2 Theobroma umbraticum | reverse complement strand
TTAAGTTAAATTTTTTTTCATTTTTTGTTAAAATACATAATATTTGAATGTTTACCTTAAAAAATGAGAAGAAAAAGCTATTCATTAGTAAGAAAAGTCGATCTATAGTCACCCATGCGTTCAAAACCCTTTTTACTCAATTTAAATGCTTTTATAATCTCATAATTGATTTTAAATTGAATTATTTTACATTTTTTGTTAAAATATATTGTAATTAAATGTCTGCCTTGCGAAATTTGAAGCAAAAGTTATCCATTAGTAAGGAAAGTCCATTTATAGTCACTTAAGTCTTTGAAATCCTTATTACTCGTTTTAAATGCTTTTATAATCTCATAATTGATTTGAAGTTTAATTGTTTTACATTTTTTATTAGAACAAATAATATTTGAATGTTTATCTCGAAAAAGGGGAAGAAAAAGCCTTTCACTGTCAAGAAAAGTCTATCTATAGTCACCCATGCGTTTAAAAGCCTTATTACTTGCTTTAA
>NW_018401685.1:8140-8678 GCF_002168275.2 Theobroma umbraticum | reverse complement strand
AATATCATAATTGATTTTGAGTTAAATTATTTTATATTTTTTGTTAAAACAGATAATATTTGAATTTCAACCTTATAAAAAGAAAAAAGAAAAAGTCATTCATTAGCAGGAAAGGTGCATCTATAGTCACCCATGCATTTGAAAGTCTTATTACTAGCTTTAAATGGTTGTATAATCTTATAATTGATTTAAAGTTAAATTTTTTTTAGTTTTATTAAAAGAGACAATATTTGAATGTTTACCTCAAAAAACGGAAAGAAAAAGCCATTCATTGGAAAAAAAAGTCCATCTATAGTTGCCCATGCGTTCGAAAGCTTTATTATTCGCTCTAAATGGTTTTATTACCGCTTAATTATTTTTAAGTTGAATTTGTTTTACTTTTTTGATTAAAACAAATAATATTTGAATGTCTACATCAAGAAACATGAAGAAAAAGACATATTTATTGGCAAGAAAAATCCACTCTAATCAGTCATGCATTTGAAAGCCTTATTACTCACTTGAAATAGTTTTATAATCTTATAATTGATTTTAAGTT
>NW_018401685.1:7857-8130 GCF_002168275.2 Theobroma umbraticum | reverse complement strand
ATATTTTTTGTTAAAACAGATAATAATTGAATGTGTACCTTAAAAAACGAGAAGAAAAAGCCCTTCATTAGCAAGAAAACTCTGTCTATAGTCACTCATGCGTTCGAAAGCCTTATTACTTGCTTTAAATGGTTTTATAGTATTATAATTGATTTCAAGTTAATTTTTTTATATTTTTCGTTAAAACAGATAATATTTGATTGTCTACATCAAGAAATGTGAAGAAAAAGACATTCATTGGCAAGAAAAGTTCGTATATAGGCAGTCATGCAT
>NW_018401685.1:7650-7808 GCF_002168275.2 Theobroma umbraticum | reverse complement strand
TCATAATTAATTTTAAGTTAAATTGTTTTACATTTTTTGTTAAAATATATTATAATAGAGTGCTTGCCTTGAGAAACATGAAGTAAAAGTCATCCATTGGTAAGAAAAGTTCATTTATAGTCGTTTAAGTCTTCAAAAGCCTTATTACTCACTTTAAA
>NW_018401685.1:4377-7640 GCF_002168275.2 Theobroma umbraticum | reverse complement strand
ATCTCATAATTCATTTTAAGTTAAATTTTCTTACATTTTTGGATAAAACAGATAATATTTGAATGTTTACATTAAGAAACATGAAGAAAAAGATAT
The DNA here is from genome assembly GCF_002168275.2 of Theobroma umbraticum. Taxonomy (NCBI): domain Eukaryota; kingdom Viridiplantae; phylum Streptophyta; class Magnoliopsida; order Malvales; family Malvaceae; genus Theobroma; species Theobroma umbraticum. Next base: position 7,544 of record NW_018401685.1, on the reverse strand, counting down.
TTATTGACAACAAAAGTCTATCTATAGTCACCCTTGCGTTTAGAAGCTTTATTACTCACTTTAAATAGTTTTACAATCTCATAATTGATTTTAAGTTAAAGTGTTTTACATTTTTTATTAAAATATATTATAATTGAATGTCTGCCTCTAGAAACGAGAGGCAAAAGTCATGCATTGGCAAGAAAAGTCCATTTATAGTCGCTTAAGTCTTCTAAAGCCTTATTACTCGCTTTAAACAATTTTATAATCTCATAATTGATTTTAACTTGAATTTTTTTATATTTTGTGTTAAAATAGATAATATTTGAATGTCTACCGTGAAAAAAGAGAAGAAAAAGCCATTCATTGATAAGAAAAGTCCATCTATAGTCACCCATGACTTTGTAAGCCTTATTACTCGCTTTAAATAGTTTTTCAATCTCATAATTCATTTTAAGTTAAATTTTCTTACATTTCGACTAAAACAGATAATATTTGAATGTCTACATTGGGAAATGTAAAGAAAAAGCCATTCATTGACAAGAAAGGTCAATCTATAGTCACCTATACATTCAAAAGCCCTATTACTTGCTTTAAATGGTTTTATAATCTCATAATTGATTTTAAGTTCAATTTGTTTACACTTTTTGTTAAAATATATTATAATTCAATGTCTACCTCAAGAAACCAGAGGCAAATGTCATGCATTGGCAAGGAAAGTCTATTTATAGTCGCTTAAGTCTTTGAAAGCCTTATATGTGCTTTAAATGGTTTTATAATATCATAATTGATTTTAACTCGAATTTGTTTACATTTTTTATTAGAACAGATAATATTTGAATGCCTACACTAAGAAACGCAAAGAAAAGCCATTCATTGGCAAGAAAACTCCATCTATAGTCACCCATACCTTCGAAAGCCTTATTAGTCGCTTTAAATGGTTTTATACTCTCATAATTAATTTTTACTTGAATGTTATTAGATTTTTGGTTAAAACAAATAATATTTGAATGTCTACATTGAGAAACGTGAAGAAAAAATCATTCACTGACAACAAAAGTCCATCTATAGTCACCCATGCCTTCGAAAGCTTTTTTACTCACTTTAAATGGTTTTATAATCTCATAATTAATTTTAAGTTGAATTTTTTTACAATTTTTGTTAAAATATATTATAATTGAATGTCTACCTCAGAAAACGTAAAGCAAAAGTCATCCATTGGCAAGAAAAGACTATTTATTGTCACTTAAGTCTTCGAAATCCTTATTACTTGCTTTAAATAGTTTTATAATCTCATAATTGATTGAATTTTTTTATATTTTTTGTCAAAATAGATAATATTTGAATGTCTACATTGGAAAACATGAAGAAAAATGCATTCATTAATAGGAAAAGTCCATCTATAGTCACCCATGCATTCGAAAGCCTTATTACTCGCTTTAAATAGTTTTGTAATCTCATAATTGATTTTAAATCGAATTTTTTTACCTTTTTTGTTAAAACCAATAATATTTGAATGTCTACATAAGGAAACGTGAAGAAAAAGCCATTCGTTGATAAGAAAAGTCCAACTATAGTCACTAATACCTTCGAAAGCCTTATTATTCGCTTTAAATGGTTTTATAATCTCATAATTGATTTTAAGTTAAATTTTTTTACAATTGCTATGAAAATATATTATAACTGAATGTTTGCCTTAGGAAACATGAAGTAAAAGTTATCCATTGGTAATAAAAGTCCATTTATAGTCACTTGATTCTTCGACAGCCTTATTACTCTTGTTAAATAGTTTTATAATCTCATAATTGATTCTAAGTTAAAGTTTTTAACATTTTTTATTATAATATTTTATAACTGAATGTTTACATCGGGAAATGTAAGGCTAAAGTCCTCTTTTGGTAAGAAAAGTCCATCTATAGTCACCCATGCCTTCGAAAAATATATTAGTCGCTTTACATGGTTTTATAATCTCATAATTGATTTTAAGTTAACTTTTTTTTACATTTTTTGTTAAAATATATTATAATAGAATGGCAGCCTTGAGAAACGTACAGCAAAGGTCATCTATTGGTAGGAAAAGTCCATTGATAGTCGCTTAAGTCTTCGAAAGCCTTATTACTAGTTTTAAATGATTTTATAATGTCATAATTGATTTTAAGTTAATTTTTTTACATTTTTGTTTAAAACAGATAATATTTGAGTGTCTACGTCAGGAAATGTGAAGAAAAAGTTATTCATTGTCAAGAAAAGTCTAACTATAGCCACTTATGCCTCAGAATGCTTTATTACTCGCTTGAAATGGTTTTATAATCTCATAATAGATTTTAAGTTGAATTGTTTTGCATTTTTTGTTAAAATATATTATAGCTGAAAGTCTGCCTTGAGAAACGTAAAGCAAAAATTATTTATTGGCAAGATAAGTCCATTTATAGTCGCTTAAGTCTTGGACAACCTTATTACTCGCTTTAAATGGTTTTATAATCTCATAATAGATTTTATGTTGAATTTTTTTAGATTTTTAGATAAAACTGATAATATTTGAATGTCTATATCAGGAAACATGAAGAAAAAGATATTTTTTTATATATTTTTTTTAAACAGATAATATTTGAATGTTTACATTGAGAAACGTGAAGAAAAAGACATTCATTGGCAGGAAAAGTCTATCTATAATCACCCATATGTTTGAAAACCTTATTACTCATTTTAAATAGTTTTATAACTGAATGTTTGCCTCAAGAAACGTGAGCCAAAAGTCATCTTTTGACATAAAAAGTTCATCTATAGTCACTCATGCCTTCGAAATGCATATTAGTCGCTTTAAATGGTTTTCTAACCTCATAATAGATTTTAAGTTGAATTTTTTATATTTTATATTAAAACAGATAATATTTGAAAATTTACATTGGGAAACGTGATGAAAAAGACTTTCATCGGTAAAAAAAGTCCATCTATAGTCACCCATCCGTTCGAAAGCCTTATTACTCGCTTTAAATGGTTTTATAATTTTATAATTGATTTTAAGTTGAATTCTTTTACATTTTTAGTTAAAATTGATAATATTTAAATGTCTACATTGAGAAACTTGAAGGAAAAGACATTTATTGGAAAAAAGTTCATCTATAGTCACCATCCGTTCGAAAGCCTTATTACTCACTTTAAATGGTTTTATAATCTCATAATTGATT
>NW_018401685.1:1495-4355 GCF_002168275.2 Theobroma umbraticum | reverse complement strand
TTTTTTGTTAAAACAGATAATATTTGAATGTCTACCTCAAAAAATGACAAGAAAAAGCCATTCATTGACAAGAAAAGTCCATCTATAGTCACCTATGCGTTCGAAAGGCTTATTACTCGCTTTAAATGGTTTTCTAATCTCATAATTTACTTTAAGTTGAAGTTTTTTACATTTTTTGTTAAAACAGATAATATTTGAATGTCTACCTTAAAAAATGAGAAGAAAAAGTCATTCATTAGAAAAAAAAGTCTATCTATAATCACCCATGCATTTGAAAGCCTTATTAGTCGCTTTCAATTATTTTATAGTCTAATAATTTATTTTAAGTTAAGTATTTTTATATTTTTTGCTAAAATATATTATAATTGAATGTTTACCTTGGGAAACATGAAGTAAAAGTCTTCCGTTGATAAGAGATATCCATTTATAGTCACTTAAGTCTTTGAAAGCCTTATTACTTGTTTTAAATAGTTTTCTAATCTTATAATTGATTTTAAGCTGAACTTTTTTGCATTTTTGGTTGAAATATATTATAATTGAATGTCTACCTCAGGAAACATAAAGCAAAAGATATCCATTGCCAAGAAAAGTCCATTTATAGTTGCTTAAGTCTTCATAAGCCTTATTACTCGCTTTAAATGGTTTTATAATCTCATAATTTATTTTTTGTTAAACTTTTTTACATTTTTGGTTGAAATATATTATAATTGAATATCCACCTTAAAGAACATGAAGCAAAAGTTATCCATTGACAAGAAAAGTCCATTTACAGTCGCCTAAGTCTTCGTAAGCCTTATTACTCGCTTTAAATAGTTTTATAATCTCATTATTAATTTTAAGTTAAATTTTTTAGATTTTTTGTTAAAATATATTATGATTGGATGTTTGCTTTAGGAAACGTGAAGGAAAAGTCATCCATTGGTAGAAAACGTCCATTTAAAGTCGCTTAAGTCTTCGGAAGCCTTATTACTCGCCTTAAATGGTTTTATAATCTCATAATTGATTTTAAGTTGAATTTTTTTATATTTTTTTTGAAATACATTATAACTGAATGTTTGCCTTGGGAAACATGAGGCAAAAGTTATCTTTTGGTACTAAAAATCCAACTATAGTCCTTCGTGCCTTCGGAAGCCTTATTACTCACTTTAAATGGTTTTATAATCACATAATGGATTTTAAGTTAAATTTTTTTATATTTTTTATTAAAATATATTTATTTGAATGTCTGCTTTAGGGAACGTAAAGCAAAAATTATCCATTGGCAAGAAAAGTCCATTTATAGTCGCTTAAGTCAATGAAAGCCTTATTACTCGCTTTAAATAGTTTTATAATCTTATAATTGATTCTAAACTGAATATTTTTATATTTTTTATTAAAATATATTATAGTTGAATATTTAGCTCGAGAAACATGAGACAAAAGTCATCTTTTAGCAAGAAAAGTTCATCTATAGTCACCCATACCTTCGGAAGGTATATTAGTCGCCTTAAATAGTTCTATAATCTCATAATTGATTTTAAGTTAAATTGTTTTACATTTTTTGTTAGAACAGATAATATTTGAATGTCTAGCTCAAAAAATGAAAAGAAAAAGCCATTCATTGACAGGAAAAGTTCATCTATAGTCACCCATGCATTCGGAGGCCTTATTACTCATTTGAAATAGTTTTATAATCACATAATTAATTTTAAGTTAAATTTTTTTACATTTTTAGCTAAAACTGATAATATTTGACTGTCTACATCAGGAAACATGAAGAAAAAGCCATTCATTGTCAAGAAAAGTCCATTTCTAGTCACCCATGCTTACGAAAACCTTAATAGTCGCTTTAAATAGTTTCAAAATCTCATAATAGATTTTAAGTTGAATTGTTTTGCATTTTTTGTTAAAACATATTATAATTAAAAGTTTACCTTAGGAAACGTGAAGCAAAAGTTATCCATTAACAAGAGAGGTCTATTTATGGTCGCTTAAGTCTTCGAAAGCCTTATTACTCTCTCTAAATAGTTTTACAATCCCATAATTGATTTTAAGTTGAATTTTTTTACATTTTTGGTTAACATTGATAATATTTGAATGTTTACATTAGGAAACATGAAGGAAAAGACATTCATTGGCAAGAAAAGTCAATCTATCGTCACCCACGCATTCGAAAGCATTATTACTCACTTTCAATGGTTTTATAATCTCATAGTTAATTTTAAGTTAAATTTTTTTACATTTTTGGTTAAAATAGATAATATATGAATGTCTACATAGGGAAACGTGAAGAAAAAGCCATTCATTGATAACAAAACCCTATCTATAGTCACCCATTCCTTCGAAAGCTTTATTACTCGCGTTAAATGGTTTTATAATCTGATAATTGATTTTAAGTTGAATTCTTTTATATTTTTTATTAAAATATATTATAATTGAATACCTACCTCGAGAAACATGAAGCAAAAGTCATCCATTTATAAGAAAAGTCCATTATAGTTGCTTAAGTTTTCGACAAACTTATTACTCGCTTTAAATGGTTTTATAATCTTATAATTAATTTTAAGTTGACTTTTTCTACATTTTTGGTTAAAACTGATAATATTTGAATGTTTGCATGAGGAAACATGAAAAAAAAGCCATTCATTGTCAAGAAAAGTCTAGTTATAGTCACCTATCTCTACGAAAGCCTTATTAGTCACTTTAAATGGTTTTATAATCTCATTATAGATTTTAAGTTGAATTGTTTTACGTTTTTTTGTTAAAATATATTATAATTGAAAGTCTACCTTAGGAAACATGAAGCAAAATTATCTATTGGCAGGAGAAGTCTATTGATAGTCGCTTAAGTGTTCGAAAGCCTTATTACTCGCTTTAAATG
>NW_018401685.1:0-1485 GCF_002168275.2 Theobroma umbraticum | reverse complement strand
CTCATAATTGATTTTAAGTTGAATTCTTTTGCATTGTTGGTTAAAACTGATAATATTTGAATGTCTATATCAGGAAATATGAAGAAAAAACCATTCATTATCAAGAAAAGTCCATTTATAGTCACCTATGCCTATGAAAGGATTATTAGTCGCTTTAAATGATTTTATAATCTCATTATAGATTTTAAGTTAAATTGTTTTACATTTTTTTATTAAAATATATTATAATTGAAAGTCTACCTTAGGAAACGTGAAGCAAAAGTTATCCATTGACAAGTGAAGTCTATTTATTGTCGCTTAAGTGTTCGGAAGCCTTATTTATCGCTTTAGATGGTTTTATAATCTCATAATTGATTTTAATTTAAATTTTTTCACATTTCTGGTTAAAACTGATAATATTTGAATGTCTACAATGGGAAACATGAAGGAAAAGACATTTATTGGCAAGAAAAGTCCATCTATAATCACCCATCCTTTCGAAAGCCTTATTACTCATTTTAAATGATTTTATAATCTCATAATTAATTTTAAGTTGAATTTTTTTAACATTTTTTGTTAAAACAGATAATATTTGAATGTCTACCTCAAAAAATGAGAAGAAAAAGCCATTCATTGGTAAGAAAAAAGTCCATCTATAGTCACCCACGCGTTCGAAAGGCTTATTACTTGCTTTAAATGATTTTCTAATCTCATAATTGATTTTAAGTTAGAATTTTTTTTATATTTTTTGTTAAAACAGATAATATTTGAGTATCTACCTAAAAAAATGAGAAGAAAAAGCCATTCATTTAAAAAAAAAGTCTATCTATAGTCACTTATGCGTTTGAAAGCCTTATTACTCGCTTTCAATAGTTTTATAATCTAATAATTGATTTTAAGTTGAATGTTTTTACATTTTTTGTTAAAATATATTGTAATTGAATGTTTGCCTTGGGAAACGTGAAGAAAAAGTCATTTGTTGGTAAGGAAAGTACACTTATAATCACTTAAGTGTTCGAAAGTCTTATATCACGCTTTAAATGGTTTTATAATCTCATAATTGATTTTAAGTTGAGTTCTTTTGCATTTTTTGTTTAAAATGATAATATTTAATTGTTTATATCATGAAATATGAAGAAAAAGGTATTCATTATTAAGAAAAGTCCATTTATAGTTACCTATGCCTACGGAAGCCTTGTTAGACGCTTTAAATGGTTTTATAATCTCATTATAGATTTTAAATTGAATTATTTCACATTTTTTCATTAAAATATATTATAATTGAAAGTCTACCTTGGGAAACATGAAGCAAAAGTTATCCATTGGCAAGATAAGTCTATTTATAGTCGTTTAAGTGTTCGAAAGCCTATTACTCGCTTTAGATGGTTTTATAATCTCATAATTGATTTTTAAGTTGAATTTTTTCACATTTTTTGTTAACACTAATAATATTTGAACATCTACATTAGAAAACATGAAGGAAAAGACATTTATTGGCAAGAAAAG
>NW_018401684.1:2767-3343 GCF_002168275.2 Theobroma umbraticum | reverse complement strand
ATGTTTCTTGGGGTAGACGTTCAATTATAATATGTTTTAACCAGAAAAGCAAAAGAAATGGACTTAAAATCAATTTTAAGATTATAAAACCATTTAAAGTGATTAATAAGGCTTTTGAAGCAGTGGGTGACTATAAAAAGACTGTTCTTCTCAATGAATACTTTTTTCTTCATGTATCTCGTGGTAGACAATCAATTCTAGTCTATTTTAACCAAAAATACACAAAATATTAAAATTTAAATCAATTTTGAGATTATAAAACCATTTAAACTTAGTAATAAGGCTCTTGAAGGAATGGGTGAGTATAAATAGACTTTTGTTCCCAATGAATACTTTTTTCTTCATGTTTCTGAAGGTAGACATTCAATCCTAGTCTGTTTTAACCAAAAATGTACGAAGAATTGAAATTTAAATCAATTTTGAGATTATAAAAATATTTAAAGTGAGTAATAAAGGTTTTGAAGGAAAGGGTGACTATAAATGGACTTTTCTTGCCAACGAATGCTCTTTTCTTTTTGTTTCTCGGGGTAGATACTCAATTATAATATGTTTTAACCAGAAAAGCAAAAAAAATTG
>NW_018401684.1:2483-2654 GCF_002168275.2 Theobroma umbraticum | reverse complement strand
TTAACCAAAAATGTACAAAACATTCAAATTTAAATCAATTTTGTGATTATAAAATCATTTAAACTAAGTAACAAGTCTCTTGAAGGAATGAGTGACTATAAATAGAGTTTTCTTGCCAATAAACACTATTTTCTTCATGTTTCTAAAGGTAGACATTCAATTCCAGTCCAT
>NW_018401684.1:1876-2062 GCF_002168275.2 Theobroma umbraticum | reverse complement strand
ACTTTTCTTGCCAATGAATACTTTTTTCTTCATGTTTCTAATGGTAGACATTCAGTTCTACTCTATTTTAACCAAAAATGTTCAAAACATTCAAATTTAAATCAATTTTGAGACTGTAAAATCATTTAAACTGAGTAATAAGGCTCTTGAAGGAATGGGCGACTATAAATGGACTTTTCTTGCCAA
>NW_018401684.1:1795-1866 GCF_002168275.2 Theobroma umbraticum | reverse complement strand
TTTCTTCATGTTTCTGAAGGTAGACACTCAATCCTAGTTCTTGTTAACAAAAAATGTACAAAGAATTCAAA
>NW_018401684.1:1578-1785 GCF_002168275.2 Theobroma umbraticum | reverse complement strand
TTTTGACATTATAAAACCATTTAATGTGAGTAATAAGGCTTTTGAGGGAATGGGTGACTATAAATGGACTTCTCATGCCAATGAATGCCTTTTTCTTCATGTTTCTGAATGTAGACATTCAATCCTAGTCAGTTTTAATAAAAAATGCACAAAGAATTCAAATTTAAATTAATTTTAAGATTATAAAACTATTTAAAGTGAGTAATA
>NW_018401684.1:1454-1568 GCF_002168275.2 Theobroma umbraticum | reverse complement strand
AAGAATGGGTGACTATAAATGGACATTTCTTGCTAATGAATGCATTTTTCTTTATATTTTCTAGGTAAACATTCAATTATAGTTTGTTTAACAAAAAATATAAAAAAAATTCAA
>NW_018401684.1:1247-1444 GCF_002168275.2 Theobroma umbraticum | reverse complement strand
ATTACGGCATTACAAAACCATTTAAAGCGAGTAATAAGGCCTTTGATGGTATGGGTGACTATCAATGGACTTTTCTTACCAATGACTACTTTTTTCTTTATGTTTCTTAAGGTAGACATTCAATTCTAGTCTGTTTGAACCAAAACTGGACAAAGAATTCAAATTTAAATCAATTTTGAGATTATAAAAACATTTAA
>NW_018401684.1:1114-1237 GCF_002168275.2 Theobroma umbraticum | reverse complement strand
AAGGCTTTTGAAGGAATGGGTGACTTTAAATGGACTTTTCTTACCAATAAATACTTTTTCTTCATGTTTCTGAATGTAGACATTCAATCGTAGTCTGTTTTAATCAAAAATATACAAAGAATT
>NW_018401684.1:961-1104 GCF_002168275.2 Theobroma umbraticum | reverse complement strand
TCAATTTTGAGATTATAAAAACATTTAAAGTGAGTAATAAGGCTTTTGAAGGGAAGGCTGACTATAATTGGACTTTTCTTTCTAATGAATGCTCTCTTCTTTATGTTTCTCGAGGTAGACGTTCAATTATTATATGTTTTAAC
>NW_018401684.1:540-786 GCF_002168275.2 Theobroma umbraticum | reverse complement strand
CTATAAAAAGACTTTTCTTGTCAATGAATAGTTTTTTCTTCATGTTTCTCATGGCAGACAATCAATTCTAGTCTACTTTAACTAAAAATGCACAAAACATTAAAATTTAAATCAATTGTGGGATTATAAAATAATTTAAACTGAGTAATAAGGTTCTTGAAGGAATGGGTGAGTATAAATGGACTTTTGTTCCCAATGAATACTTTTTTCTTCATGTTTCTGATGGTAGACATTCAATCCTAGTCT
>NW_018401684.1:195-442 GCF_002168275.2 Theobroma umbraticum | reverse complement strand
CTTTTGAAGGAATGGGTGACTATAAATGGACTTTTGTTCCCAATGAATACTTTTTTCTTTATGTTTCTAAAGGTAGACTTTCAATCCTAATCTGTTTTAACCAAAAATGTGCAAAGAATTCAAATTAAATCAATTTTAAGATTATAAAACCATTTAAAGTGAGTAATAAGGTTTTTGAGGGAATGGGTGACTATAAATGGACTTCTCATGCTAATGAATGCCTTTTTCTTTACATTTCTCTAGGTAG
>NW_018401684.1:0-111 GCF_002168275.2 Theobroma umbraticum | reverse complement strand
TTTTTATGTTTCTTAAGGTAGACATTCAATTCTAGTCTGTTTGAACCAAAACTATACAAAGAATTCAAATTTAAATCAATTTTGAGATTATAAAAACATTTAAAGCGAGTA
>NW_018401683.1:1961-2045 GCF_002168275.2 Theobroma umbraticum | reverse complement strand
TAAATTTAAATCAATTTTGAGATTATAAAGCCATTTAAAGTAGGTAATAAGGCTTTTGAAGGAAAGGTTGACTATAAATGGACT
>NW_018401683.1:1859-1951 GCF_002168275.2 Theobroma umbraticum | reverse complement strand
ATGAATGCCTTTTTTGTTACGTTCTCGAGGTAGGCATCAATTCTAGTCTGGTTTAACTAAAATTTAAAAAATTTCAACTTAAAATCAATTAT
>NW_018401683.1:1356-1825 GCF_002168275.2 Theobroma umbraticum | reverse complement strand
TGAAGGTATGGGTGACTATAAATAGACTTTTCTTACCAATGAATGCTTTATTCTTCATGTTTCTCAAGGTAGATATTTAATTCAATTTGTTTTAACCAAAAATGTAGAAAGAATTCAAATTTAAATCAATTTTGAGATTTTAAAACTATTTAAAGTGAATAACAAGGTTTTTAAAGGAATGGATGGCTATAAATGGACTTTTCTTGCTAATGAAAATCTTTTTCTTCATGTTTCTCAGGCTGGACATTCAATTATAATATGTTTTAACAAAAAATGTAAAAAATTTGAATTTAAAATGAATTATGAGATTATGAAACCATTTAAGGTGAGTAATAAGGCTTTTGGAGAAATCGATGACTATGAATGGACTTTTCTTGCCAATGAACCTTTTTCTTCACGTTTCTTGAAGTCGACATTCAATTCTAATCTGTTTTAACAAAAAATGTACAAAGAATTCAAATTTAAATCA
>NW_018401683.1:1095-1278 GCF_002168275.2 Theobroma umbraticum | reverse complement strand
CTTGCCAATGAATGTGTTTTTCTTTATGTTTCTTGTGGTAGACATCTAATTATATTCTGTTTTAACTAAAAATGTAAAACAATTTAAATTAAAATCAATTATGGCACTATAAAATCATTTAAAGCGTGTCATGAGGCTTTTGAAGGTATGGGTGACTATAAATGGACTTTTCTTGCCAATGAA
>NW_018401683.1:911-1077 GCF_002168275.2 Theobroma umbraticum | reverse complement strand
TCTTAAGGTAGACATTCAATTCTGCTCTGTTTTAACAAAAAATCTACAAAGAATTCAACTTTAAATCAATTTTGATATTATAAAACTATTTGAAGTGAATAACAAGGCTTTCAAAGGAATGAGTGGCTATAAATGGACTTTTCTTGCCAATGAATGTCTTTTTCTT
>NW_018401683.1:661-839 GCF_002168275.2 Theobroma umbraticum | reverse complement strand
TATGTTTTAACCAAAAATGTAAAAAAAATTTGAACTTAAAATCAATTATGAGATGATAAAACCATTTAAGGTGAGTAATAAGGCTTTTAGAGAAATGGATGACTATAAATGGACTTCTCTTACTAATGAACCTTTTTCTTCTTGTTTCTTGAGGTTGACATTCAATTATAATCTGTTT
>NW_018401683.1:413-566 GCF_002168275.2 Theobroma umbraticum | reverse complement strand
CTTCCAATTATAGTCCGTTTTAACCAAAAATGTAAAAAATTTTAACTTAAAATCAATTATGGTATTATAAAACCATTTAAAGCAAGTAATGAGGCGTTTGTACGCATAGGCGACTATAAACGGACTCTTCTGGCCAATGAATGCCATTTTATT
>NW_018401683.1:0-112 GCF_002168275.2 Theobroma umbraticum | reverse complement strand
AATTCAAATTTAAATCAATTTTGAGATTATAAAACCACTTAAAGTGAGTAATAATTCTTTTGAAGGAATATGTGACTATAAATGGACTTTTCATGCCAATGAATGCATTTTT
>NW_018401682.1:0-2469 GCF_002168275.2 Theobroma umbraticum | reverse complement strand
TAACAATATTGACATCATCACCACCAACTCTAATAGCAGCATCCACATCACCATCATTAACTCCCGTAATGTCATTCACTTCATCTCCACCAACACTTTGTATAACAGAGAGTAAGAAATCAGTCATATCTATGAAACCTTATTGTATAGCATTACCATCTACCCTTCCTCCCAAACTCTGATGTTCATGTCTGGGAAACCTCTCCTCAATTGACTCATCACTGGACTCATGGTTATTTGTGTGGTCACAAGATTCTTCTTCACTCTCAGATTCTAAGATACCTTGTTCTTCCACTTCTGCACTTTGAATTGATTCTGCCTAAAAAAAAAGAGAGAGAATTCAAATATTTATGTGGGAATGAAGTAAAAAAAGGAGATAAAGAAGAGCAAAGAACAAGCTTACTCGACAAGGGGTTTTGTTTCTCTTAGAGTGAATCAAAACATGTCATTATTACTGATGGAAAGAGCATGCAATTGCACCTTAGGATCAAGTACGACGAATGAAGTCTATTCCTGAAGATAAACTCCCCAGTAAGCATACCAACCAGCAGTATAGGCACCTATTCTATCAAAAGCTGAGACAACACAGTTTTTAAATTTATCCACAATACGATTAAGCATACAAATAAGGAATGAGGAGGTGCAAGAGGAGAAGTTTTCAAGCAAAAGGGTCTAGGTGGAGCTAGCTGATCATATCTAAATTGGCGCACCCATCTGTAAGGAGAATACACTTTGACAGACAATGAATCCCTATCAACACCTGAACTAGTAGTCTCAATCATGGAAGGTAGTTGAGAAGAATGAACCCATACTGAGAAGTTCAATCCACGTGAGCTCAGTTTCTCAATCTCAAAGGGTCATCTATCATAATAAACAGTCGGATCGCCAAAACCATGGTTGGATCTCACATAAGGCCTTGCAATAAATTGATCTGCCTCCTCCAACACCTTAAGAATGTTGTCTCTAGAAATTTGGTCATGCCATGCCCAAGCTCTATAATTATCTCTTAAAGCTGTATTTGTAGAAGAAGAAATAAGAGGCTGATATATATTACAAGTAGGGGAACAATTACAGAATCTCTCCCATAAACACATCTGAATAAAAGATACATCCACATAAGTCAAGACTCTGTAAAGACCAACTGATTCAGCAGTCTTAAAATGATACAAGTCTAACATCCTATATAGGGATCCCAAATATAATGGAGCAAGAAGAAAGCTCATACCCTTAGCAATTTTTATTGCATAAAGAATAACTGAAAAGGAGATTCCATCATCTGGACAACTTGGGAAGACGTATCGAGCCAACCACATAATCGACAAGGCTACTAACTCATAAATGTGATTTGGATACTTAGGTGGATTGCTTTCACCTTTACTGTTAAACTTCTTATAAAAGAGTCCTGCCTAGTTGGAGAAGTGCACCATTTTGGAAGCCTTTACCTGATTTCTAAATAAGTCGATGAAGAACTCTTTAACTTTTTCTTCCTCTTTAGAAAGTATATTTGAACAAAGGTCGTCTCTACCAACAAAAAGGAAGTTCTAAAAAACTGTGTACATCTTCAAGAGTGAAAGTAAACTCTCCCCAAACAGTAACCATGGTATGTGAAGAGGTACTCCACCGTGCAAAAATAGCACGCCATACTTCAATTCTGGATTCCCTGCGAATATGGAGCTTTGTGGTGACTCTTACAGCATCAAGGACTCCAGCATTGTTGAGAGCAATCACATAAGGAGAATTCTTCAAAACTTTCTCTACTCATTCACCCCAACCTTGTACCCATAACGAATTAGATCCAAATTTAGTGACTGAAAGAGGAAATTCACCACGTTCAAATCTGAACTTTAATACTGACGTTCTTGGGATGGAACACCTTCTATTTTGCGCGGCTTCATTAAAAATACGATCCCAATGACAGCCAGCGAATGCACATGGATGCCTATCTATTTGCTTTGCATGTACTGCTTTCTAAAAGCAATCTTCTCCTCCTTCCTTGATGATACTATCATCCCAATTTTCTGGCACAAGAGGTACTTCACCAGTTCTTCCTATCTGCAGTTTTTTAAAAAGAGAGGTTGCAGTAGTATTCTTCCTTTTCTTTCTCAAAACAGCCTTACCAAAGTCACCATAGCGAACTTTTGGAGTAAAACGAGTTCTCGCCATGAGAAGAGACAACAAAATTTCTACAAGCACATACAATAAAAAAAAACAACCAGATAAGTACTCACGTATTACCATTCCTACTTATGCATTAATAGTCCATGTTTCTTTATTTGTTCTTATTTGTGCATCATTTTTTTTGAATATTCCTTTATGCCAATTTTTATAAAGATATATGAATATAAATCACTAAAAAAAAGCCTCAAAAAGAAACGAGCAATAATAAATAAATAAACACTTATTCTATGTTAAAATAAAATAATAATTTTTTTCTAACATTAAATATGTTTATTTTCCGTGCAATTTTTT
>NW_018401681.1:0-1243 GCF_002168275.2 Theobroma umbraticum | reverse complement strand
GTAATAAAGCTTTCGAAGGTATGGGTGACTATAAATGAACTTTTCTTATCAATGCATTGCTTTTTCCTCATGTTTCCTGACACAGACAATCAATTATAATCTGTTTTAATAAAAAATATAAAAAATTAAACTTAAAATCAATTATGAGATTATAAAACTATCTAAAGAGAGTAACAATGATTTTGAAGGTTTGAGTAACTATAAATGAACTTTTTGTGCCAATGGCTAGTTTTTGCTTTACGTTTTCCTAGAAAGACGTTTAATTATAATATATTTTAATCAAAAATATAACAAAATTCAACTTAATATCAATTATGAGATTATAAAACCATTTAAAGCGAGTAATAAGGCTTTCAAAGGCATGGGCCGCTATAAATGGACTTTTCTTGTCAATGAATGGCTTTTTCTTAATGTTTCTTAAGGTAGACATTCAATTATAATCTGTTTTAACTAAAAATATAAAAACATTTAGCCTAAAATCAATTATCAGATTATAAAATCATTTCGAGCGAGTAATAAGACTTTTGAAGGCATGGGTAGCTGTAAATGGACTTTTCTTGAAAATGAATAGCTTTTTCTTTATGTTTCTCATGGTAGATATTAAATATTATTTGTTTTTACCATAAATGTAAAAAAGTTCAATTTAAAACCAATTATGAGATTATAAAATCATTTAAAGCATGTAATAAGGTTTTTAATGGCATGGGTGACTATAAATGGACTTTTCCTGTCAATGAATAGCTTTTTTTTTACGTTTCTCAAGGCAGACACTCAAATATTATTTGTTTTTACCAAAATGTAAAAACATTCAACTTAAAACTAATTATGAGATTAAAGAACTATTTAAAGTGTGTAATAAGGCTTTCGAAGGCTTAAGTGACTTTTATTACCAATGATGGCTTTTGTTTTATATTTCTTGAGGTAGACATTCAATTATAATATATTTTAACTAAAAATATAAAAAAATTAAAATTAAAATCAATTATGAAATTATAAAACTATTTAAACCGAGTAATAATACTTTCAAAGGCATGAATAAAAATAAATGAACTTTTCTATCCAATGGATGGGCTTAGCTTCACGTTTTTTGAGGTAAAACTTTAGTTATAATAAATTTTAACTAACAATATAACAAATTCAATTTAAAATTAATTATGAGATTATAAAACTATTTAAAGCAGGCAATAAGGCTTTCGAAGGCTTGAGTGAGTATAAATGGACTTTTCTTGCCAATGAATAGCTT
>NW_018401680.1:1677-1854 GCF_002168275.2 Theobroma umbraticum | reverse complement strand
TAATCTCATAATTGATTTTAAGTTGAATTTTTTTATATTTTTTCTTAAAACAAATTATAATTGAATGTCTACCTAAAGAAATGTAAAAAAAAAAAGCATCCATTGGCATGAAAAGTCCATTATAGTCACCTATTCCTTCAAAAACCTTATTACTAGCTTTAAATGGTTTTATAATCT
>NW_018401680.1:1502-1667 GCF_002168275.2 Theobroma umbraticum | reverse complement strand
TTTAAGTTGAATTTTTTTACACTTTTGGTTAAAATAGACTATAGTTAAATATTTACCTCAAGAAAAATAAAGAAAAAAGCATCCATTGGCAAGAAAGTCCATTTATAGTCTACCATTCCTTCAAAAACCTTATTACTCGCTTTAAATAGTTTTATAATCTCATAA
>NW_018401680.1:1105-1230 GCF_002168275.2 Theobroma umbraticum | reverse complement strand
GATTTTAAGTTAAATGTTTTATATTTTTTGTTAAAACAGACTATAAGTGAATGCTTGCCTTAGGAAACGTTTAGAAAAATCCATTTATTTGGAAGAAAAGTCCATTTATAGTCTCCCATTCCTTC
>NW_018401680.1:855-1011 GCF_002168275.2 Theobroma umbraticum | reverse complement strand
TATAATCTCATAATTGATTTTAGGTTGAATTGTTTTATATTTTTTGTTAAAACATACTATAATTGAATGCCTACCTTGAGAAACGTCAAGAAAAATAAATTTATTGACAAGAAAAGTCTATTTATAGTCACCCATTCTTTCAAAAGTCTTATTACT
>NW_018401680.1:382-572 GCF_002168275.2 Theobroma umbraticum | reverse complement strand
AAAAAATTGAACTTAAAATCAATTTTGAGATTATAAACCATTTAAAGTCAGTAATAAGGCTTTTGAAAGAATGAGTGACTATAAATGGACTTTTTTTTGGCTAATAAAAGCATTTTCTTCACGTTTCTTGAGGTAAACATTCAATTATTGTCTATTTTAACCAAAATGTAAAAAAATTCAACTTAAAATT
>NW_018401680.1:227-372 GCF_002168275.2 Theobroma umbraticum | reverse complement strand
TTATAAAACTATTTAAAGCAAGTAATAAGGATTTTGAAGGAATAGGAGACTATAAATAGACTTTCCTTAAGAAGCAATGCTTTTTTCTTTATGTTTCTCGAGGTAGACATTCAATTATAATCCGTTTTAATGAAAAATGTAAAAC
>NW_018401680.1:0-217 GCF_002168275.2 Theobroma umbraticum | reverse complement strand
AAAATCAATTATAAGATTATAAAGCCTCTTAAAGCAAGGACTAAGATTTTTGAATGAATTAAAGACTATAAACGAGCTTTTCTACCTAATAAATGACTTTTTCTAGACGTTTTCCAAGGCAAGCATTCAATTATAGTCTGTTTTAACCAAAAATATAAAACAATTAACTTAAAATCAATTATGAGATTATAACACCATTTAAAGTGAGTAATAAGGA
>NW_018401679.1:1299-1432 GCF_002168275.2 Theobroma umbraticum | reverse complement strand
TTTTACATTTTTGGTTGAAACAAATTATAATTGATTGTTTACCTCGAGAAACATAAAGAAAAAGCCATTCATTGATGAGAAAAGTCTATTTATAGCCACCTATTCTTTCAAAAGCCTTATTACTCGCTTTAAA
>NW_018401679.1:941-1121 GCF_002168275.2 Theobroma umbraticum | reverse complement strand
TCTCATAATTGATTTTAAGTTGATTTTTTTTACATTTTTGGTTAAAACAGATTACAATTGAATGTCTATCCCTGGGAACGTGAAGAAAAAGTTATTCATTGACTAGAAAAGTCTATTTATAGTTACCCATGCTTTCGAAAGCATTGTTACTCGCTTTAAATGGTTTTGTAATCTCCTAAT
>NW_018401679.1:341-532 GCF_002168275.2 Theobroma umbraticum | reverse complement strand
TTTGTTAAAACAGATTATAATTGAATGTCTACCTCAAGAAACGTGAACAAAAGTCATTCATTAACTAGAAAAGTCCATTTATAGTCATCCATGCCTTTAAAAGCTGTATTGCTCGCTTCTAATGGTTTTATAATCTTTTAATTGATTTTAAGTCAATTTTTTTTACATTTTTAGTTAAAACATATTTTAAT
>NW_018401679.1:229-331 GCF_002168275.2 Theobroma umbraticum | reverse complement strand
CCTCTAGAAACATTAAGAAAAAGCCATTCATTGCAAAAAAGGTACACTTATAGTCACTCATTTCTTTAAAAGCCTTATTACTCGCTTTAAATGGTTTTGTAA
>NW_018401679.1:116-219 GCF_002168275.2 Theobroma umbraticum | reverse complement strand
AATTTTAAATTGAATTTTTTTACATCTTTGGTTAAAACATGCTATAATTGAATGTTTGCTCAAAAAACGTAAAGAAAAAGCCATTCATTGTCAAGAAAAGTCC
>NW_018401679.1:0-106 GCF_002168275.2 Theobroma umbraticum | reverse complement strand
ACCCATACCTTCGAAAGCCTTATTACTCGCTTTAAATTGTTTTATAATCTCGTAATTGATTTTAAGCTGATTTGTTTTACATTTTTAATTAAAACAAGCTATAATT
>NW_018401678.1:924-1036 GCF_002168275.2 Theobroma umbraticum | reverse complement strand
TTTAAAGCGAGTAATAAGGCTTTTAAAGAAATTGGTGACTATAAATGGACTTTTTTTGTCAATGAATGGCTTTTTCTATATGTTTTTTAAGGTAGGCATTCAATTATAATCC
>NW_018401678.1:283-410 GCF_002168275.2 Theobroma umbraticum | reverse complement strand
GTGACTATAAATGGACTTTTCTTCCCAATGAATGCTTGTTTCTTTATGTTTCTCGAGGCTAACATTCAATTACAGTCTGTTTTAACCAAAAATGTAAAAAAATTCAACTCAAAATCAATTATGAGAT
>NW_018401678.1:0-162 GCF_002168275.2 Theobroma umbraticum | reverse complement strand
TTAAAGTGAGTAATAAAGCTTTTGAGGGAATGAGTGACTATAAATAGACTTTTCTTACCAATGAATGCTTCTTTCTTTATGTTTCTTAATGCTGACATTCAATTATAACCCGTTTTAACCAAAAATGTAAAAAAATTAAACTTAAAATCAATTATGGGATTA
>NW_018401677.1:1955-2043 GCF_002168275.2 Theobroma umbraticum | reverse complement strand
CGAGTTAAACATTCAATTATTGTCTGTTTTAAAGAACAATGTAAAAAAAATCAACTTAAAATAATTTATGAGATTATAAAATCATTTA
>NW_018401677.1:1857-1945 GCF_002168275.2 Theobroma umbraticum | reverse complement strand
TAAGGCTTTTGAAAGAATGGGTGAGTAAAAATGGATTTTTCTTCTCAATGAATAGCTTTTTCTATACCTTTTATGAGGTAGGCTTTCA
>NW_018401677.1:1268-1456 GCF_002168275.2 Theobroma umbraticum | reverse complement strand
ATACATTCAATTATAGTATGTTTTAATCAAAAATGCAAAAAAATTCAACTCAAAATCAATTATGAGATTATAAAACCATTTAAAGCTGGTACTAAAGCTTTTGAAGGAATAAGTGACTATAAATAGACTTTTCGTCTCAATGAATGGCTTTTTCTGCATGTTTCCTGAGGTAGACAATCAATTATAGT
>NW_018401677.1:1178-1257 GCF_002168275.2 Theobroma umbraticum | reverse complement strand
AAAAATATAAAAAAATTTAACTTAAAATCAATTATGAGATTATAAAAATATTTATTGCGAGTAATAAGCCTTTTGAAGG
>NW_018401677.1:1061-1168 GCF_002168275.2 Theobroma umbraticum | reverse complement strand
TTTAAATGGACTTTTTTTGTCAATGAATGCTTGTTTCTTCTCGTTTCTTGAGATATACATTCAATTATAGTATGTTTTAATCAAAAATGTAAAAAAATTTAACTTAA
>NW_018401677.1:923-1044 GCF_002168275.2 Theobroma umbraticum | reverse complement strand
TAAAACTATTTAAAGCAAGTAATAAGCTTTTTGAAGAAATGGGTGACTCTAAATTAACTTTTCTTACTAATGAATGCTTGTTTCTTCACGTTTCTCAAGGTAGACATTCAATTATACTATG
>NW_018401677.1:527-913 GCF_002168275.2 Theobroma umbraticum | reverse complement strand
AAATATAAAAAAATTTAACTTAAAATTAATTATTAGATTATATAACTATTTAAAGCGAGTAATAAGCCTTTTGACGGTATGGGTGACTCTAAATGGATTTTTATTATCAATTAATGGCCTTTTCTACACGTTTCTCAAGATTGATATTCAATTATTGTCTGTTTGAAAGAGAAATGTAAAAAAATTCAACTGAAAATCAATTATGAGATTATAAAATCATTTAAACAGAGTAATAAGGCTTGCGAAAGAATGGGTGACTAAAAATGGATTTTTTTTCCCAATGAATGGCTTTTTCTATGTCTTTCTTGAGGCAAGCTTTCAATTATAGTCTCTTTTAAAGAAAAATGTAAAAAAATTTAACTTAAAATCAATTATGAGATTATAAA
>NW_018401677.1:134-300 GCF_002168275.2 Theobroma umbraticum | reverse complement strand
TTGAAGGAATGGGTGGCTATAAATGGACTTTTCTTCTTAATGAACAGGCTTTTTTGCACGTTTCCCAAGGCAGATATTCAATTATAGTTTGTTTTAACAAAAAATCCAAAAAAAAATCAACTTTAAATCAATTATGAAATTATAAAACCATTAAAAGCGGGTAACA
>NW_018401677.1:0-124 GCF_002168275.2 Theobroma umbraticum | reverse complement strand
AGGAATGAGTGACTATAAATGGACTTTTTTTTACAATAAAAGGCTTTTTTTGCACGTTTCTGAAGGTAGGTAATCAATTATAGTCTGTTTTAACAAAAAATATAAAAAAATTCAACTTAAAATC
>NW_018401676.1:2477-2593 GCF_002168275.2 Theobroma umbraticum | reverse complement strand
TAGGAGGCTATAAATGGACTTTTCTTATCAATGAATGCTTTTTTCTTCACGTTTACCAAGCCAGACGTTCAATTATAGTCTGTTTTAGTGAAAAATGTAAAAAATTTCAACTTAAA
>NW_018401676.1:2123-2284 GCF_002168275.2 Theobroma umbraticum | reverse complement strand
TTATAAAACCATTTAAACTGAGTAATAAGGCTTTTAAAGGAATGGGTGACTATACATAGACTTTTCTCGATAATGAATACTTTTTCCTTGCCAATGAATAGACTATGAATAGACTTTTCTTGCCAATGAATGCTTTTTCTTCATGTTTCTCGAGGTAAATA
>NW_018401676.1:1812-2099 GCF_002168275.2 Theobroma umbraticum | reverse complement strand
AAAATATAAAAAAATTCAACCTAAAATCAATTATGAGATTAGAAAACCTTTAAAAGCAAGTAATAAGGCTTTTGAAGGAATGGGTGACTATATATCAACTTTTCTTACTAATGAATGCTTTTATCTTCACGTTTCTCGAGATAGACAGTCAATTATTGTCTGTTTTAATAAAAAAATTAAAAAATTCCAACTTAAAATCAATTATTAGATTAGAAAACCATTTAAAATGAATTATAAGGCTTTTGAAGGAATGAGAGGCTATAAATAGACTTTTCTTGCCAATGAAT
>NW_018401676.1:1303-1409 GCF_002168275.2 Theobroma umbraticum | reverse complement strand
TTTCTCAAGGTAGACATTCAATTATACCCTGTTTTAATGAAAAATGTAAAATAATTGCACTTAAATGTAATTATTAGATTATAAAACCATTTAGAACGAGTAAAAA
>NW_018401676.1:1130-1293 GCF_002168275.2 Theobroma umbraticum | reverse complement strand
AGAATGGGAGGCTATAAATGGACTTTTCTTATCAATGAACACTTTTTTCTTCATGGTTCTCAAGGCAGACATTCAATTATAGCCAGTTTTAACAAAAAATGTAAAAAACTTCAACTTAAAATAAATTATGAGACTAGAAAACTATTTAAAGCGAGTAATAAGG
>NW_018401676.1:729-913 GCF_002168275.2 Theobroma umbraticum | reverse complement strand
ATCAATTATTATATTATAAAACCATTTAAAGCAAGTAATAAAGCTTTTGAAGGAATGAGGGGCTATAAAAAAACTTTTCTTGCCAATGAATGCTTTATTTTTCACTTTTCTCAAGCTTGACATTTAATTCTAGTCTGTTTTAATAAAAAATGTAAAAAAATTACACTTAAAATTAATTATGAGA
>NW_018401676.1:341-507 GCF_002168275.2 Theobroma umbraticum | reverse complement strand
TGTGTTTCTCTTCACGTTTCTTGAGGTAGACATTCAATTATAGTCTGTTTTAATTAAAATTGTAAACAAATTCAACTGAAAATAAATTATGACATTATAAAATCATTTAAAATAAGTAATAAGGCTTTTAAAGGAATGGGTGACTATAAATGGACTTTTCTTGATA
>NW_018401676.1:0-154 GCF_002168275.2 Theobroma umbraticum | reverse complement strand
TATAGCCTGTTTTATTGAAAAATGTAAAAATATTCAACTTATAAGCAATTATTAGATTATAAAACCATTTGAAGTTAGTATTATGGCTTTTTAAGCAAAGGGTGACTATAAATAGATTTTTCTTGTCAATGAATGCTTTTTTCTTTATGTTTCT
>NW_018401675.1:1262-1394 GCF_002168275.2 Theobroma umbraticum | reverse complement strand
TAACTAAAAATGTAAGAACGTTGAACTTAAAATCAATTATGCAATTATGATACCATTTATAGTGAGCAATATGGCTTTCAAAAGAATGGGTGACTATCAATGGACTTTTCTTCCCAATGAATTTCTTTTTCT
>NW_018401675.1:1018-1137 GCF_002168275.2 Theobroma umbraticum | reverse complement strand
TAGACTTTTCTTGTTAATGAACGGCTTTTTCTTTACATTTTTCAAGGCAGACAAACAATTATAACTTGTTTTAACCAAAAATGTAAAAAAAATTAACTTAAAATCAATTATGAGATTAT
>NW_018401675.1:617-839 GCF_002168275.2 Theobroma umbraticum | reverse complement strand
ATAAAAAAGTTCAACTTAAAATCAATTATGAGTTTACAAAACTATTTAAAGCGAATAATATGACTTTTGAAGAAATGGATGGCTATAAATAGACTTTTCTTACCAATGAATAGTTTTTTCTTCATATTTTCTAAGATAGACAATTAATTATAATTTATTTTAACTAAAAATGTAAGAAATTTCAACTTAAAATCAATTACGAGATTGTAAAACTATTTAAAG
>NW_018401675.1:484-607 GCF_002168275.2 Theobroma umbraticum | reverse complement strand
GGCTTTCAAAGGCATGGATGACTATAAATGGACTTTTTTAGTTAATCAATGGCTTTTTCTTCATGTTTCTCAAGAAAAAAATTCAATTGCAATCCGTTTTAATTAAAAATGTAAAAAAATTCA
>NW_018401675.1:297-474 GCF_002168275.2 Theobroma umbraticum | reverse complement strand
AATTATGAGATTATAAAAGCATTTAAAGCGCGTAACAAGGCTTTCGAAGGCATGGGTGACTATAAATGGACTTTTCTAGCCAATGAATGGCTCTTTCTTTAGATTTTTTGAGACAGACATTCAATTATAACCTATTTTAACCAAAAAATTTAAAAAAATTAACTTAAAATTAATTAT
>NW_018401675.1:126-287 GCF_002168275.2 Theobroma umbraticum | reverse complement strand
AACCACTTAAAGCGAGTAATAAGGTTTTTGAAGATATGAGTGACTATAAATAAACTTCGCTTGCCAGTGAATTCCTTTTTCTTCACATTTCTCGAGGCAAACATTCAATTAGAATATGTTTTAACCAAAAATGTAAAAAAATTCAATTTAAAATCAATTAT
>NW_018401675.1:0-116 GCF_002168275.2 Theobroma umbraticum | reverse complement strand
AACTATTTAAAGTGAGTAATAAGGCTTTTGAAGGAATGAGTGACTATAAGTACACTTCTTTTGCAAATGAATGACTTTTTCTTCATGTTTCCTAAGGTAGACAATCAATTATAATT
>NW_018401674.1:9012-10793 GCF_002168275.2 Theobroma umbraticum | reverse complement strand
CATACAAGCTTATAACTATGCAAGAACAAATGTATGGGAGTTAAATCATTTCAACCAATCGTCAAGGATTACTCAAATAATGTTCAAGCAAATTTGATCATTTTGTCATAATCAAAACTATAATAATTTAAAGCTAACAATTATTCACTTTAAATAGTTTTATAATCTCATAATTAATTTTAAGTTCAATTATTTTTACTTCTTTGATTAAAACAGATTATAATTAAATATCTATATCAAGAAACGTGAAGAAAAAGGCATTCATTAGCAAGAAAAGTTTTTTTCTAGCCACACATTCTTTTAAAATTCTTATTACTCGCTTTAAATCGTTTTATAAGCTCATAATTGATTTTAAGTTAACTTTTTTACATTTTTTATTAAAATAGACTATAATTGAATGCTTGCCTTAAAAAACATGTGAAAAACCCAATTATTGAGAAGAAAAGTCCATTTATAGTCTCTCATTCCTTTAAAAGCCTTATGAATTGCTTTAAATGGTTTTATAATCTCATAATTGATTTTAAGTTGACTTTTTTATATTTTTTGTTAAAACAGACTGTAATTGAATGTGTACCTCAGGAAACATGCAAAAAAACCTATTTATTTGGAAGAAAAGTCCATTTATAGTCTCTCATTCCTTCGAAAGTCTTATTACTCGCTTTAAATGATTTTATAAACTTGTAATTAATTTTAAGTTGATTTTTTTTACATTTTTGATTAAAATAGACTATAATTGAATGTCTACCTCTAGAAACATGAAAAAAAAAGAATTCATTTGCAAGAAAGGTCTATTTATAGTCACCCATTCCTTCAAAAGCCTTATTACTCACTTTAAATGGTTTTATAATCTCAAAATTGATTTTAAGTTCAATTTTTTTTACTTTCTTAATTAAAACAGGTTATAATTGAATGTCTATATCGAGAAACATAAAGAAAAAAGCATTCATTGGTAAGAGAAATTCATTTATAGTCTCTTATTTTTTCAAAAGCCTAATTACTCGCTTTGAATGGTTTTATAATCTCATAATTGATTTTATGTTCAATTGTTTTTACATTATTAGTTAAAACAGACTATAATTGAATGTCTATGTTGAGAAACGTAAAGAAAAAGACATTTATTGAGAAGAAAAGTCTATTTATAGTCACTCATTCCTTCAAAAGTCTTAGTACTCATTTTAAATGGTTTTATTATCTCAAAATTGATTTTATGTTCAATTTTTTTTACATTTTTGGTTAAAACAAACTATAATTGAATATCTACCTATAGAAACATGAAGAAAAAAGCATTCATTGACAAGAAAAGACCATTTATAGTCTCTCATTCCTTCAAAAGCCTTACTGCTCACTTTAAATGGTTTTATTATCTCAAAATTGATTTTATGTTCAATTGTTTTTTCATTTTTAGTTAAAACAGACTATAATTGGATGTCCACATCGAGAAACATGAAGAAAAAGGTATTCATTGGCAACAAAGTCCATTTATAATCACCAATTCCTTCGAAAGCCTTATTATTCTCTTTAAATGGTTTTATAATCTCATAATTGATTTAAAGTTGAAATTTTTTACATTTCTCATTAAAACAAACTATAATTGAATTCTTGTCTTAGGAAACGTATAGAAAAACCCATTTATTTGGAAAAAAAGTCCATTTATAGTCTCTCATTCCTTTAAAAGCCTTATTACTCGCTTTAAATGCTTGTATAATCTCATAATTTATTTTAAATAAAATTTTTTACATCTTTCGTTAAAACAGGCTGTAATTGAACACCTGCCCCGTGGG
>NW_018401674.1:8361-8674 GCF_002168275.2 Theobroma umbraticum | reverse complement strand
ATTTTAAGTTGAATTTTTTATATTTTTCATTAAAACAGACTATAATTGAATGCCAGCCTGGAGAAACGTGTAGAAAAATCCATTTATTCAAAAGTAAAGTCCATTTATAGTCTCTCATTCCATCAAAAGCCATATTACTTGCCTTAAATGATTCTATTATCTCATAATTGATTTTTAGGCTGAATTTCTTTTACATTTTTGGTTAAAATAGACTATAATTGAATGTTTACCTCCAGAAACATGAACAAAAATGAATTCATTTGCAAGAAAAGTCTATTTATAATCACCCATTCCTTCAAAAGCCTTATTACTC
>NW_018401674.1:8218-8345 GCF_002168275.2 Theobroma umbraticum | reverse complement strand
TTATCTCAAAATTGATTTTATGTTCAGTTTTTTTTTACATTTTTGGTTAAGACAAACCATACTTGAATGTCTACCTTGAGAAACGTGAAGAAAAAACATTCATTGATAAGAAAAGTCCATTTATAGT
>NW_018401674.1:7718-8089 GCF_002168275.2 Theobroma umbraticum | reverse complement strand
AAAGTCCATTTATAGTCATCTATTCCTTCAAAAGCCTTATTACTCATTTTAAATAGTTTTATAATCTTATGATTGATTTATAGTTGAATTTTTTTACATTTCACATTAAAACAAACTATAATTGAATGCCTGTCTTGAAAACGTGTAGAAAAACTCATTTATTTGAGAGAAAAGTCCATTTATAGTCTTCCATTCCTTCGTAAATCTTATTACTAGCTTAAATGCTTTTCTAATCTCATAATTGATTTTAAGTAGAAGTTTTTCAAATTTTTCATTAAAACAGACAATAATTGAATGCATGCCTTGAGAGACATGTAGAAAAAGTCATTTATTTGGAAGAAAAGTCCATTTATAGTCTCCCATTCCTTCAA
>NW_018401674.1:7430-7525 GCF_002168275.2 Theobroma umbraticum | reverse complement strand
GGAAACATATAAAAAAAATCTATTTATTTGGAAGAAAAGTCTATTTATAGTCTCCCATTCCTTAAAAAGCTTTATTACTCGCTTTAAATGGTTTT
>NW_018401674.1:7266-7420 GCF_002168275.2 Theobroma umbraticum | reverse complement strand
AATTGATTTTAAGATGAATTTTTTTTATTTTTCATTAAAATAGATTATAATTGAATGCTTGCCTCAAGAAATGTATAGAAAAACCCATTTATTTGGAAGAAAAGTCCATTTATAGTCTCATATTCCTTGAAAAGCCTTATTACTCGCTTTAAAT
>NW_018401674.1:7109-7256 GCF_002168275.2 Theobroma umbraticum | reverse complement strand
TCTCATAACTGATTTTAAGTTGAATTGTTTTATATGTTTGGCTAAAACAGAATATAATTGAATGTCTACCTACAGAAATGTGAAGAAAAATGCATTCATTAGCAAGAAAAGTCCATTTATATTCTCTCATTCCTTCAAAAGCCTTAT
>NW_018401674.1:6507-6667 GCF_002168275.2 Theobroma umbraticum | reverse complement strand
CAAAAGCCTTATTACTCGCTTTAAATAGTTTTATAATCTCATAATTAATTTTACGTTCAATTATTTTTACTTTTTCGTTAAAACATATTATAATTGAATGTTTACGTTAAGAAACATGAAGAAAAAGGCATTCATTGGCAAGAAAAGTCTATTTATAGTC
>NW_018401674.1:6203-6310 GCF_002168275.2 Theobroma umbraticum | reverse complement strand
GTTCGATTATTTTTACTTTTTTCATCAAAATAGATTATAATTGTATGTCTACGTCAAGTAAGGTTAAGAAAAAGGCATTCATAGGTAAGAAAAGTCTATTTATAGTC
>NW_018401674.1:6112-6193 GCF_002168275.2 Theobroma umbraticum | reverse complement strand
ATAATTGAATGTCTGCCTTAGGAAACTTATAGAAAAACCCCATTATTTGGAAGAAAAGTTCATTTATATTCTCCCATTCCT
>NW_018401674.1:5754-5960 GCF_002168275.2 Theobroma umbraticum | reverse complement strand
AAAAGTTCATTTATAGTCACCCATTCCTTCAAAAGCGTTATTACTAGCTTAAATGGTTTTAGAATCTCATAATTGATTTTAAGTTCAATTATTTTTACTTTTTTTCTTTAAAACATAATATAAGTAAATACCTACGTCAAGAAATGTGAAGAAAAAGACATTCATAGGCAAGAAAAGTCTATTTATAGTCACACATTCCTTCAAAA
>NW_018401674.1:5545-5744 GCF_002168275.2 Theobroma umbraticum | reverse complement strand
TCACTTTAAATGGTTTTATAATATCATAACTGAATTTAAGTTGAATTTTTTACATTTCTCAATAAAATAGACAATAATTGAATGCCGACCTTAAGAAACCTGCAGAAAAGCCCATTTATTTAGAAGAAAAATCTATTTATATTCTCCCATTCCTTCGAAAGCCTTATTACTCGTTTTAAATGGTTTTATAATCTCATAA
>NW_018401674.1:5438-5527 GCF_002168275.2 Theobroma umbraticum | reverse complement strand
TTATATATTTTTCATTAAAACAAACTATAATTGAATGCCTGCCTCAAGAAACATACAAAAAAATCCATTTATTTAGAAGAAAAGTCCAT
>NW_018401674.1:5227-5428 GCF_002168275.2 Theobroma umbraticum | reverse complement strand
CTTTTCCTTTAAAAGCCTTACTTGCTTTAAATAATTTTATAATCTCATAATTTATTTTAAGTTCAATTATTTTTAATTTTTTAGTTAAAATAGATTATAATTGAATATCTACACTAAGAAACTTGAAGAAAAAGGTATTCATAGGCGAGAAAAGTCCATTTATAGAAATCTATTCCTTCAAAAGCCTTATTACTTGTTTTA
>NW_018401674.1:3878-5127 GCF_002168275.2 Theobroma umbraticum | reverse complement strand
GAAGGAATAGGAGACTATAAATAGACTTTTCTTCTAAATAAATGAGTTTTTCTACATGTTTTTTAAAGCAGGCATTCAATTATAGTCTCTTTAATAAAAAATATAAAAAATTTAACTTAAAATCAATTACGAGATTATAAAATCATTTAAAGCGAGTAATAAAGCTTTCGAAGGAACGGGAGAATATAAATAGACTTTTCTTCCAAATAAATAGATTTTTCTATAGGTTTCTCGAGGCAAGTATTTAATTATAGTCTATTTTAATGAGAAATGTAAAAAACTCAACTTAGATTCAATTATGAGATTACAAAACTATTTAAAGCGAGTAATAAGGCCTTTGAAGGAATAGGTGACTATAAATGGACTTTTCTTGTTAGTAAATGTCCTTTTTTTCACGTTTCTTAACGTAGACATTGAATTATAATCTGTTTTAACAAAAAAATTAAAAATAATTAAACTTAAAATAAATAATGAGATTGTAAAATCATTTAAAGTGAGTAAGGCTTTTGAAGGAAATGGTGACTATAATGGACTTTTCTTCTAAATAAATGGGTTTTTTTGCACACTTCTTGAGGCAGGCATTCAATTATAGTCTGTTTTAATGAAAAATGTATAAATCTGAACTTAAAACCAATTATGAGATTATAAAACCATTTAAAGCGAGTAATAAGGCTTTCGAAGGAATGAGAGAATATAAATGGACTTTTCTTCCAAATAAATGGGTTTTTCTACAGGTTTCTTAAAGCAAGCATTCAATTATTGTCTGTTTTAATAAGAAATGTAAAAAATTCAACTTAAATTCAATTATGAGATTATAAAACCATTTAAAGTGAGTAATAAGGTTTTTGAAAGAATAGGTGACTATAAATGGACTTTTCTTGCCTATGAATGCCTTTTTCTTTCATGTTTCTTAACCTAGACATTTAATTATAATATGTTTTAATGAAAAAAGTAAAAATAATTGAACTTAAAATCAATTATGAGATTATAAAACCATTTAAAGCGAGTAATAAGGCTTTTGAAGGAATGGGTGACTATAAATGGATTTTTGTTCCACATAAATAGGTTTTTCTATAAGTTTCTCGAGGCAGGCATTCAATTATAGTTTGTTTTAATGAGAATTGTAAAAAATTCAACTTAAAATCAATTATGAGATTATAAAATCATTTAAGGCGAGTAATAACGCTTTTGAAGAAATGGATGACTATAAATGGACTTTTCTTACCAATGAATGCCTTTCTCTTCATGT
>NW_018401674.1:3666-3778 GCF_002168275.2 Theobroma umbraticum | reverse complement strand
AAGTTGAATTTTTTACATTTCTCATTAAAACATACTATAATTGAATGCCTGCCTTAGCAAACCTATAGAAAAACCCCATTATTTGGAAGAAAAGTTCATTTATATTCTCTCA
>NW_018401674.1:3486-3640 GCF_002168275.2 Theobroma umbraticum | reverse complement strand
TTAAATAGTTTTATAATCTCATAATTGATTTTAAGTTCAATTTTTTACATTTTTTAATAAAACAAAATATAATTGAAACCTTACATGGGGAAACGTGTATAAAAACCCATTTATTTGGAAGAAAAGTTCATTTATAGTCACCCATTCCTTCAAA
>NW_018401674.1:3307-3475 GCF_002168275.2 Theobroma umbraticum | reverse complement strand
TAGCTTTAAATGGTTTTAGAATCTCATAATTGATTTTAAGTTCAATTATTTTTACTTGTGTTCTTTAAAACATAATATAAGTAAATACCTACGTCAAGAAATGTGAAGAAAAAGGCATTCATAGGCAAGAAAAGTCTATTCATAGTCACACATTCCTTCAAAAGTCTT
>NW_018401674.1:3112-3297 GCF_002168275.2 Theobroma umbraticum | reverse complement strand
TTAAATGGTTTTATAATATCATAATTGAATTTAAGTTGAATTTTTTACATTTCTCATTAAAATAGACAATAATTGAATGCCGGCCTTAAGAAACTTGTAGAAAAGTCCATTTATTTAGAAGAAAAATCCATTTATATTCTCCCATTCCTTTGAAAGCCTTATTACTCGCTTTAAATGGTTTTATA
>NW_018401674.1:2523-2638 GCF_002168275.2 Theobroma umbraticum | reverse complement strand
TTCTCATTAAAACAGACTATAATTAAATGCTTGCCTTGAGAAACCTATAGAAAAATCTATTTATTTGGAAGAAAAGTCCATTTATATTCTCCCATTCCTTCAAAAGCCTTATTAC
>NW_018401674.1:2368-2513 GCF_002168275.2 Theobroma umbraticum | reverse complement strand
TAGTTTTATAATCTCATAATTGATTTTAAGTTAAATTTTTTATATTTTCATTAAAACAGACTATAATTGAATGCCTGCCTCAAAAAACATATAGAAAAACTCATTTATTTAGAAGAAAAGTCTATTTATAGTCTCCTATTCCTTC
>NW_018401674.1:1981-2300 GCF_002168275.2 Theobroma umbraticum | reverse complement strand
TAAAAAGTTTTACAATCTCATAATTGATTTTAAGTTGACTTTTTTACATTTTTTATTAAAACATACTGTAATTGATAGCCTACCTCAGGAAACGTATAAGAAAACCTATTTATTTGGAAGAAAATTCCTTTCATAGTCTCTCATTCCTTCAAAAGCCTTATTATTCGCTTTAAACAGTTTTGTAATCTCATAATTAATTTTCAGTTGAATTTTTTTACATATTTAGTTCAAACAGACTATAATTGACTGTCTACCTTAGGAAACATGAAAAATAAATAAATTCATTTACAAGAAAAGTCTATTTATAGTCACCTATTCC
>NW_018401674.1:1605-1718 GCF_002168275.2 Theobroma umbraticum | reverse complement strand
TTTTAAGTTCAATTATTTTTATGTTTTTAATTAAAATAGATTAAAATTGAATGTTTACTTCAAGAAACGTGAAGAAAAAAGTATTCATTGGTAAGAAAAGTCCATTTATAGTC
>NW_018401674.1:1249-1539 GCF_002168275.2 Theobroma umbraticum | reverse complement strand
TTATAATCTCATAAATGATTTATAGTTGAATTTTTTGCATTTCATATTAAAACATACTATAATTGAATGTCTGTCTTGAAAAACGTGTAGAAAAATTCATTTATTTGGAAGAAAATTTCATTTATAGTCTCCTATTCCTTCAAAAGCCCTATTACTTGCTTTAAATGCTTTTCTAATCTCATAATTGATTTTAAGTAGAATTATTTACGTATTTTGTTAAAACAAACTATAATTGAATGCTTGTCTCGGGAGACGTGTAGAAAAAGTCATTTATTTGAAAAAAAAGTTTA
>NW_018401674.1:535-893 GCF_002168275.2 Theobroma umbraticum | reverse complement strand
ATGCTCCAATTCCTTCAAAAGCCTTATTACTCGTTTTAAATAATTTTATAATCTTGTTATTGATTTTAAGTTCAATTTTTGTTTACATTTTTGGTTAAAACAGATTATATTGAATATCTACCCCATGAAACATGAAGACAAAGGCATTCATTGGTAAGAAAAGTCCATTTATAGTCACCCATTCCCTCAAAAGCCTTCTTACTCGCCTTAAATGGTTTTGTAATCTCATAATTGATTTGAAGTTGAATTTTTTACATTTCTGATTAAAACAGACTATAATTGAATGCCTGCTTCAATAAACCTGTAGAAAAACCCATTTATTTGGAAGAAAAGTCCATTTATATTCTCCCATTTCTTC
>NW_018401674.1:301-453 GCF_002168275.2 Theobroma umbraticum | reverse complement strand
TTTTAAGTTTAATTTTTTACATTTTCATTTCAACAGACTATAATTGAATGCCTACCTCAGGAAACGTGTTGCAAAACCCATTTATTTGGAAGAAAAGTCCATTTATAGTTGCCCATTCCTTCAAAAGCCTTATTACTCGCTTTAAATGGTTT
>NW_018401674.1:141-278 GCF_002168275.2 Theobroma umbraticum | reverse complement strand
GTTCGATTATTTTTACTTTTTTCATCAAAATAGATTATAATTGTATGTCTACGTTAAGTAAGATGAAGAAAAAGGCATTCATGGGTAAGAAAAGTCTATTTATAGTCACCCATTCCTTCAAAAGCCTTATTACTCGC
>NW_018401674.1:0-130 GCF_002168275.2 Theobroma umbraticum | reverse complement strand
TTGTAATCTCATAATTAAATTTAAGTTGAATTTTTTACATTTCTCATTAAAACAGACTATAATTGAATGCTTGCCTTAGGAAACCTATAGAAAAACCCCATTATTTGGAAGAAAAGTTCATTTATATTCT
>NW_018401673.1:2166-2328 GCF_002168275.2 Theobroma umbraticum | reverse complement strand
AAAAAAATTCAACTTAAAATCAATTCTTAGATTAGAAAACCATTTAAAATGAGTAATAAGGCTTTTAATGAAATGGGAGGCTATAAATAGACTTTTCTTACCAATGAATACTTTTTTCTTTACTTTTCTCTTGGTAGGCATTCAATTATAGTCTGTTTTAAT
>NW_018401673.1:1770-1851 GCF_002168275.2 Theobroma umbraticum | reverse complement strand
CATGTTTCTCGAGATAGATAGTCAATTATTGTTTGTTTTAATAAAAAATATAAAAAAAATTCAAGTTAAAATCAATTGTTA
>NW_018401673.1:1610-1701 GCF_002168275.2 Theobroma umbraticum | reverse complement strand
TACCAATGAATGCTTTTTTCTTCAATTTTCTCAAGACAGACATTTAGTTATAGTCTGTTTTAATAAAAAATGTAAAAAAATTAAACTTAAA
>NW_018401673.1:1341-1600 GCF_002168275.2 Theobroma umbraticum | reverse complement strand
AGCTTATAAAACCATTTAGAACGAGTAAAAAGACTGTTGAAAGATTGAGAGGCTATAAATAGACTTTTGTTATCAATGAATGCCTTATTATTCACGGTTATTGAGGCAGACATTCAATTATATCCTGTTGTAATAAAAAATATAAAAAAACTCAACTCAAAATCAATTATTAGATTATAAACTATTTAAAGCAAGTAATAAGACGTTTGAAGGAATGGGTGACTAGAAATGGACTTTTCTTGCCAATGAATGTGTTTTT
>NW_018401673.1:964-1099 GCF_002168275.2 Theobroma umbraticum | reverse complement strand
CATTTAAAGCGAGTAATAAGGCTTTTGAAGGAATGAGAGCCTATAAATAGACTTGTCTTACCAATGAATGCTTTTTTCTTGACATTTATCGATGTAAACTTTTAATTATAGCCTGTTTTAACCAAAAATGTAAAA
>NW_018401673.1:515-637 GCF_002168275.2 Theobroma umbraticum | reverse complement strand
CTTAAAATGAGTAACAAGGCTTTTGAAGGAATGGGAGGCTATAAATATACTTTTCTTGCTAATGAATACTTTTTTATTCACTTTTCTCAAGGCAGACATTCAATTATAGTCTGTTTTAATGA
>NW_018401673.1:210-349 GCF_002168275.2 Theobroma umbraticum | reverse complement strand
TATCAATTAATGCTTTTTACTTTACAATTGTAAAGGCAGACATTCAATTATAGTCTATTTTAGTGAAAAATGTAAAACAATTCAGCTTAAAATAAATTATGACATTATAAAACCATTCAAAGCGTGTAATAAGGCTTTT
>NW_018401673.1:0-133 GCF_002168275.2 Theobroma umbraticum | reverse complement strand
AAGTGAGTAATAAGGCTTTTGAAGGAATGAGAGGCTATAAATATACTTTTCTTGTCAATGAATGTTTTTTTCTTCATATTTCTTGAAATAGGCATTCAATTATTGTCTGTTTTAATTATAAATATAAAAAAAT
>NW_018401672.1:639-1721 GCF_002168275.2 Theobroma umbraticum | reverse complement strand
GACGAGTGACAAGCAATGCCTCAGACGGGTGACAATCTATGCCCCATTCGAGTGACACTCCATGCCCCAATCGGATGACAAGCCATGCCCCATACGGGTGACAATCCATGCTCTAGTGGGGTGACATGACATGCTCAGTGGCGTGACATGCCATGCTCAATGCGGTGACATGACATGCCCTAGTGGCGTGACACGCCACGCAGTTGCAGTATTATTTGTGAAATAACTTTTATGAGGATAGTTAATTGTCATAATTTCCTTGTGCTTTTAATTTAATTTACATCAGCTAATGATCATTTCACTTATAGAGAAAACAACCCATGTCTAAATCGTAAGAATATTATTAAAAAATTAATAAAATTAATTGTATCGTATGCAAAAAAGAACAAGAACTAAAGACAACTTGGGATATGTTGGTGGAGGGGTTTAGGGTTCGCTGTCTAAACTGTTGGCAAAAATTTTCACAGCGTATTGACGACGCATATTAGCAATCATATTCTGCTTAATTCTGATCAGTTCCGATTGTAATATGTCATCAATGTACCCAATGGTGAACATACCACAGTTGACACTATCATTTTGATGATGCATTTTAGCTTTAGGCAAATGAATCTCCAATGGCATTGGTGACAAATCTCGTGTCTTCAGACGCGTTTTCTTGAAATACCCAACTTTGTTGCAGATGATTGGGAGCATTGTCATAAGGGGTGTCATTTGAGCCGCACACACTCTGTTATCCTTAGCAGCCGAAGTTATTACGGAGTCCACAACCTTGATTGACCACCAGACTAAGTCGATCTTCGCTACCACCCAATGCCCACCCACATTGCAAGGGACGAGGGTGAAATTGACATCTTTCCATTTTTTTCCATACGTCAGCCGCTCACCCTTAATGTACCCCGCAACTCATCAGGCATTTCCATCGTGGAACGGTCAACCTTAGTGGGAAAGGTGGTGTGGAGCATATGGATGGTGTCCTGTGGATAATATATACATTAGCTAACACTGTCTTGGTCAATAAGTGTAGTATCTTCATAATTGAAAAAGTTGTAAAAAACTTACGAAGAATATCGTATCAATGA
>NW_018401672.1:0-288 GCF_002168275.2 Theobroma umbraticum | reverse complement strand
ATTATTTATCAGCTTACCTCGCACAGTCGTCTTTCTTAAACGCTTCGTACCCTTTCACCATTGACGTCTTAACCTCCCGCCGACTCATTGACAGGTCCATATACGGGCTTGCCATGTATTTGCTGGCCATTTTCACTTGTACCCGTTCAGTGGGGTTTGAAATCTGAGCTAGCCGATGCTCGACATCAAACACATCTGGTGACGACACTCGTGAGGCGCTGCCTTCATGAGTCATCTGCTGAAGATGGTCCCCTTTAGCCTTAACTAATGCAAGGTTTCCTTCAGCCT
>NW_018401671.1:2990-3123 GCF_002168275.2 Theobroma umbraticum | reverse complement strand
ACCATTTAGAATGAGTAAAAAGGCTATTGAAGGACTGGGAGGCTATAAATGGACCTTTGTTAGCAATGAATGCTTTTTTCTTCATGATTCGTAAGGCAGGCATTCAATTATAGCCTGTTTTAATGAAAATATA
>NW_018401671.1:2565-2683 GCF_002168275.2 Theobroma umbraticum | reverse complement strand
TTATGAGATTAGAAAACCATTTAAAGTGAGTAATAAGGCTTTTGAAAGAATGGGAAGATATAAATAGACTTTTCTTGCCAATGAATACTATTTTCTTCACACTTCTTGAAATAGACAT
>NW_018401671.1:2190-2327 GCF_002168275.2 Theobroma umbraticum | reverse complement strand
AATTATGAGATTAAAAAACTATTTAAAGCGTGTAATTAGGCTTTTGAAGGAATACATGACTATAAATGGACTTTTTCTTGTCAATGAATGCTCTTTTCTTCATGTTTTCCAAGATAGATATTACATTATAATCTGTT
>NW_018401671.1:1878-2001 GCF_002168275.2 Theobroma umbraticum | reverse complement strand
AGGAATGAGAGGCTGTAAATAGACTTTTCTTGCCAATAAATGCTTTTTTCTTTATGCTTCTCAAGACAAACAATCAATTATAGTCTATTTTAATGAAAAATGTAAAAAAATTGAACTTAAAAT
>NW_018401671.1:1503-1618 GCF_002168275.2 Theobroma umbraticum | reverse complement strand
TCTGTTTTAATGAAAAATATTAAAAAATTCAACTTAAAATCAATTATGCGATTAGAAAACTATTTAAAGCTAGCGAACATTCTTTTAAAGGAATGGGTGACTATAAATGGACTTT
>NW_018401671.1:769-882 GCF_002168275.2 Theobroma umbraticum | reverse complement strand
CTATAAATAGACTTTTGTTGGCAATGAATACTTTTGTCTACACGTTTCTCAAGATAGATAGTTAATTATTGTCTGTTTTGATCAAAAATATAAAAAAATTTAACTTAAAAATA
>NW_018401671.1:0-141 GCF_002168275.2 Theobroma umbraticum | reverse complement strand
GTGACTATAAATGGACTTTTCTTGATAATGAATACATTTTCCTTCACGTTGCTCGAGATAGACATTCAATTATTGCCTGTTTTAATCAAAAATGTAAAAACATTCAAGTTAAAATCAATTATGAGGTTAGAAAACCATTTA
>NW_018401670.1:1844-1981 GCF_002168275.2 Theobroma umbraticum | reverse complement strand
TAATCCTTAAATTCATATATCAATTCAAGTGAGAACTTATGTTTCAAATGGACTTCCCCGTGTGTGTGTGAATGCTCTCTTAAAAAGAATATCATGCAATTTGGATTAGTTTATGCCAAATCTAAGCATAGATTAGT
>NW_018401670.1:1453-1574 GCF_002168275.2 Theobroma umbraticum | reverse complement strand
TCAAACCATTCCTTGGAAAGATTAAAATACTTAGAGTGAATGGTTCAAATTGCTGATTTAAATAGATAGGCCAAGGCTAACATAATTGTGTAATTACAAAGAAAAGGTAAATTAGGCTCAA
>NW_018401670.1:1051-1191 GCF_002168275.2 Theobroma umbraticum | reverse complement strand
CATAACTATATGCTTCCCAAAAGTTAAGAATCAGTAGATAATTAAAATATCATCCTAGAATTGGGAGAATCATGAATGAGGTGCAACTATCTCAATTAATTTTTTTTGACACGAATAAAACATGCAAAACATAAATGAAC
>NW_018401670.1:502-706 GCF_002168275.2 Theobroma umbraticum | reverse complement strand
GGGTTGATGGACATAAATTTAAATGCGAAAGAGCAGTGATAGGGGAAAGGAATATTATAGAATAAAATATTTCATATGTGAGGACATGATAATTAAATAATAATAGCTTACTGAGGATGAATTAGCAAGATGAAAAGGCAATTCTGAAGTGAACCAGGATAAAGTGAGACATTTTGGGTTTCGACGAGACAAGTTGAAAATTTT
>NW_018401670.1:94-285 GCF_002168275.2 Theobroma umbraticum | reverse complement strand
TGACACCTTGATGGGGTGCGAACCTTATATTATATTTGTACATATATAAAGGAAGGAAAATAAAAGAAAATTGCAGTTTAAAACATGTTGGAAGGACTAAATTGTGAAGGATGAAATGTTCGGAGGATTACAAGGAAAATAAAGAAAAGACTGAGGACTCATTTGTAAATTCTAATATTAGAAGTTAAATG
>NW_018401670.1:0-84 GCF_002168275.2 Theobroma umbraticum | reverse complement strand
AACCAAGGAAAGTTAAATTATGAAGACTATAAGATATACATGTAAAAGTTACTATTACATGCAAACTATGGTGTGCAAAAAGTA
>NW_018401669.1:1490-1658 GCF_002168275.2 Theobroma umbraticum | reverse complement strand
CTTTTGAAGACTTAGGTGACTATAAATGGCTTTTCTTGCCATTGAATGGCTTTTCTTCAAATTTACCAAGGAAAACATTCAATTATAATCTGTTTTAACAAAAAATATAAAAATATTTAACTTAAAATCAATGTTGAGGTTATAAAACTATTTAAAGAGAGTAAAAAG
>NW_018401669.1:997-1186 GCF_002168275.2 Theobroma umbraticum | reverse complement strand
ATCAATTATGAGATTATAAAACCATTTAAAGAGAGTGATAAGGCTTTTGAAGGCATGGGGGACTATAAATGGGCTTTCCTTGACAATGAATGGCTTTTTCTTAAGTTTTGCCAAGGAAAACATTCAATTATAATCTGTTTTAAATAAAAATATAAAAAAATTTAACTTAAAATCAATTTTGAGGATATA
>NW_018401669.1:816-987 GCF_002168275.2 Theobroma umbraticum | reverse complement strand
AAGAGAGTAATAAGGTTTATAAAGTCCTGGGTGACTATGAACGGGCTTTTCTTTCCAATGACTGTGTATTTCTTTATATTTCTAAAGGTAAACGTTCAATTATAATCTGTTTTAATTAAAAATGTAAAAAACTCAACCTAAAATCAATTTTTAGGCTATAAAACTGTTTAA
>NW_018401669.1:623-806 GCF_002168275.2 Theobroma umbraticum | reverse complement strand
AATACTTTTGAAGACTTGGGTGACTATAAATGGGTTTTTCATGCCAATGATTGGGTGTTTCTTCATCTTTCTCAAGGAAAACATTGAATTATAATCTGTTCTAAGTAAAAATGTAAAAAAATTCAACTGAAACTCAATTATGAGGTTATAAAACCATTTAAAGAGAGTAATAAGGCTTTTGAA
>NW_018401669.1:256-442 GCF_002168275.2 Theobroma umbraticum | reverse complement strand
GCTTTTGAAGGCTTGTGTGTCTATAAATGGGCTTTTCTTTTCAATGAATGGCTTTTTCTTCAGTTTTCCCAAGGAAATTATTCAATTATGTTCTGTTTTAAACAAAAATATAAAAAAATTCAACTTAAAATAAATTTTGAGGTTATAAAACTATTTAAAGAGAGTAATGAGGCTTTTGAAGGCTTT
>NW_018401669.1:0-238 GCF_002168275.2 Theobroma umbraticum | reverse complement strand
TCATGTTTCTCCTAGAAAAACCCTCATTTATAATTTGTTTTAACCAAAAATGTAAAAGAAACTAAACTTAAAACAAATTATGCGATTATAAAACCATTTAAAGCAAGTAATAAGGCTTTTGAAGAATTGGGTGGCTATAAATGGACTTTTCTTGCCAATGAATAGCTTTTTCTTCAGGTTTACCAAGGAAAACATTCAATTATAATCTGTTTTAACAAAAAATATAAAAAAATTCAAC
>NW_018401668.1:2621-2758 GCF_002168275.2 Theobroma umbraticum | reverse complement strand
AAATTGGACACTCAATGATTAGGAAGGATTCTTTCCTTAGCTGATCATTGACTCGTAAATGTTAGGGATACATGCCTACAATTAAGGAGTTTGAATCCTTAATGGAATCAATCAATTTTGAATTGATTGATAGTAAA
>NW_018401668.1:2231-2364 GCF_002168275.2 Theobroma umbraticum | reverse complement strand
TGGAAAGTCAATTTGAGTAGATGACATCCTAATCCGATTAGGATATATTTTAATCAAGATAAACTTACTAATAAATTAGGACTTCTAATAATGATTAGAACTTTACAATTAGTGAATGGATAATACAAGATTA
>NW_018401668.1:1573-1818 GCF_002168275.2 Theobroma umbraticum | reverse complement strand
CTTCATATGTTTATAACTAGATTGTGGATGTTTGTTGATGGTTAAGGATTATAGCCCAATATGATTGTCGATGTTTGGTTAACTTACTATTTATGGAAATCTTTTCAAATAGGGTTTGCAAACCCTACCTCATCTCTTACATTCTGGGTTTGTAAAATTCTCTTCTTATCTAACTCCCCTTAAATGTGACCCGAGGTTTCTACATTCATTTGTAATTAGAAAGAGGATTGGATTTAGAAAGAAAT
>NW_018401668.1:919-1111 GCF_002168275.2 Theobroma umbraticum | reverse complement strand
AAAGGCTAGGCGAAACATATATGATATGTTTAGGCAATGTGTTGTCAGCTAGCTAATCTAGGAGTTGTATAGAGATATGATTCGTAAGCTCAGTTACCTACCAAATCCACCTGTCATAGTTTGTTGAGCACACTCGAGGCCATGACTAGATGGATGGGATTCTAGCCCACTAAGAGAATCCTAGTAGAGATC
>NW_018401668.1:597-909 GCF_002168275.2 Theobroma umbraticum | reverse complement strand
ATATGGAGGGTTATCATCTTATAGAAAATAGTCGGAGAACTATTTAAAATTTTAAAACCTTGTTTTAAATAGTTTATGCACGATGTTTACTAATTGCTTTATTTTATCTATTTAGGCATAATTTATATAAATGGCTAATAATCTATCAGTACAGAGCATCTTGGATGCAAATAAACTCACTGTCCCAAACTTCCTCAATTAGTTTCGGAACCTCAAGATCGTCTTGAAACAATAAAAGAAATCTTATGACCTTGACACTCCCATTCCACCAGTCCCTTGTTGCTAATGCTAGTGCTGAGGATAAGGAGGCAT
>NW_018401668.1:0-587 GCF_002168275.2 Theobroma umbraticum | reverse complement strand
TAAGGATGACGATGATCAAGCAGCATGAGTGATGCTAGCTAGTATGAGCCCTGAGCTTCAAAAGCAACATGAACACATAGATGTCCAATCCATGATTCTTCACTTTAGAGAACTATTCGATAAGGAGGGGCTCATTGAGAGATATGAGATCTCTAAAGAACTACTCCGTTGCAAGATGGCATAAGGTAGTTCTGTTAAACCCAATGAGTTGAAGATGATTGCACCTATCGAGAGACTTGGATAATTGGGATTAGCAATGGATCATCGACAAAGTGTAAACTTAGTTCTACAATCTATTTCTGATAGCTTTAGTTAGTTTGTGTTGAACTTCCATATGAATCAATTGGAAGCCACTCTTCCCGAACTTTTGAATATGCTAGACATGGAAAAAAAGTCCATCAGGAAAGATAAAGGACCATTGCTTCTTGTTTCTTCTTCCAAGGCTCATATGAAGCAACAAAAAAAGAAAGCCCAAAAGGGAAAGAAGGTAAAATCCTAAAATGAGAAGGCGCTGAAGCCTAAGGAAGGTGTCCAAAAGGACAAAGAGAAAGATATTTGCCATCATTGTGGCAAACTTAGGCATTGGA
>NW_018401667.1:886-1034 GCF_002168275.2 Theobroma umbraticum | reverse complement strand
CTTTAAATTGTTTTATAATCTCATAATTGATTTTAAGTTAAATTTTTTTAAATTCTGGTTAAAACAGATTATAATTGAATGCTTGCCTTAGAAACATGCAAAAAAAGCTAGTCATTGAGAAGAAAAGTCCATTTATGGTCACCCATTT
>NW_018401667.1:721-876 GCF_002168275.2 Theobroma umbraticum | reverse complement strand
CTTATTACTCGCGTTATATGGTTTTAAAACTCATAATTAATTTTAAGTTGAATTTTTTTCATTTTTAGTTATAACTAACAACAATTGAATGTTTACCTTAAAAAATATGGAAAAAAGGTATTCATTAGCAAGAAAAATCTATTTATAGTCACCCA
>NW_018401667.1:535-711 GCF_002168275.2 Theobroma umbraticum | reverse complement strand
AGGCTTATTACTCGCTTTAAATTAATTTATAATCCTAAAATAGATTTTAAATTAAATTTTTTTGCATTTAAGATTAAAATAGACTATAGTGAATGCCTGCCTTTAGAAATATGAAAAAAAAATTAAAAGCCTTATTACACACTTTAAATTGTTTTATAATCTCATAATTGATTTTA
>NW_018401667.1:0-128 GCF_002168275.2 Theobroma umbraticum | reverse complement strand
TACTCACTTTAAATTATTTTATAATCTCATAATTGATTTTAAGTAGAATTTTTTGATTTTTTTTATTAAAATAGACTATAATTGAATGCCTGCCTTGAGAAACGTGTAAAAAAAGCTATTCATTGAGA
>NW_018401666.1:1166-1333 GCF_002168275.2 Theobroma umbraticum | reverse complement strand
CTTTGAAGGAATAGGTGACTATAAACAGACTTTTCTTCTCAATGAATAACCTCTCTACACGTTTCTAGAGATAAACATTTAATTATAGTCTATTTTAACCAAAACTGTAAAACAATTCTACTTAAAATTAATTATGAGATGATAAAACAATTGAAAGCGTGTAATAA
>NW_018401666.1:713-841 GCF_002168275.2 Theobroma umbraticum | reverse complement strand
AGGCTTTTGAAGGAATGGGTGACTATAAATGGACTTTTCTTCTCAATGAATAACGTTTTCTACATGTTTCTCGAACAAGCATTTAATTATAGTCTGTTTTAACAAAAAATGTAAAAAAATTCAACTTA
>NW_018401666.1:268-378 GCF_002168275.2 Theobroma umbraticum | reverse complement strand
TAGGCATTTAATTATTGTTTGTTTTAACCAAAAATGTAAAAACAATTCAACTTACGATCAATTTTGAGTTTATAAAACCATTTAAAGTGAGTAATAAGGCTTTTGAAGGA
>NW_018401666.1:116-242 GCF_002168275.2 Theobroma umbraticum | reverse complement strand
GCCAATGAAAGCTTTTTTCTTCATGTTTCTCGAGGTAGACATTTAATTATAGTCGGTTTTAACCAAAAATATAAAAAAATCTAACTTAAAATCAATTATGGGACAATTTAAAGCGAGCAATAAGGC
>NW_018401666.1:0-106 GCF_002168275.2 Theobroma umbraticum | reverse complement strand
AGATGATAAAACCATTGAAAGCGTGGAATAAGGCTTTTGAGGAAGTGGGTAATATAAATAAACTTTTCTTGTCAATGAATACCTTTTTCTTCATGTTTCTAGAGGT
>NW_018401665.1:5440-6769 GCF_002168275.2 Theobroma umbraticum | reverse complement strand
TAAGACTTTTGAAGGAATGGGTGACTATAAATGGACTTTTCTTGCCAATGCATGGCTTTTTCTTTATGTTTCTAAAGGAAAAATTTTAATTATAATTTTTTTAACCAAAAAATATAAAAAAAATCAACTTAAAATCAATTATGAGATTATAAAACCATTTGAAGCGAGTAATAAGACTTTCAAAGGCATGGGTGAGTATAAATGCTTTTTCCTTGCCAATGGATAGCTTTTTTTTTTCATATTTGTTGAGGCAAGCATTCAATTATAATCTGTTTTAACTAAAAATATAAAGCAATTTAATCTAAAATCAATTATGAGATTATAAAACCATTTAAAGTGACTAATAAGGCATTCGAAGGCTTGGGTGACTATAAATGGACTTTTGTTGCCCATGAATGGCTTTTTCTTCATGTTTTTAGATTCAAACATTCGTTTATAATATATTTTAACTAAAAATGTAAAAAAGTTTGACTTAAAAATAATTATGAGATTACAAAATCATTTAAAACCAGTAATAAGGCTTTCAAAGGCTTGGGTGGCTATAAATGGACTTTTCTTTCCAATGAATGGGTTTTTCTTCATATTTCAGATTTAGACATTCAATTTTAATATATTTTAACCAAAAATATAAAAAAGTTTAACTTAAAATCAATTATGTGATTATAAAACCATTTAAAACGAGTAATAAGGCTTTTAAAGGCTTCGGTGGCTATAAATGAGCTTTTCTTGTTAATGAATGGGTTTTTCTTCACGTTTTTGGATTCAGACATTCATTTATAATATTTTTAACCAAAAATGTAAAACATTCAACTTAAAATCAATTATGAGATTATAAATCCCTTTAAAGCGAGTAAAAAGGCTTTCGAAGGCATGGGTGGCTATAAATAGACTTTTCTTGCTAATGAATAGGTTTTTCTTCATGTCCTCTAATGTAGGCATTCAATTATACACTGTTTTAACTAGAAATATAAAAAAATTCATCTTGAAATCAATTATGAGATTATAATACCATTTAAAACAAGTAATAAGGCTTTTGAAGTCACGGATAACTGTAAATGGACTTTTCTTGCCAATGAATGACTTTTCATTCATGTTTTCAAAGGCAGACATTCAATTATAATCTGTTTTAACCAAAAATGTAAAAGAATTCAAATTAAAATAAATTATGAGAATATAAAACCATTTAAAGTGTGTAATAAGGCTTTTGATGGAATGGGTGACTATAAATATACTTTTCTTGCCAATGCATGGCTTTTTCTTCATGTTTTTCAAGGCATACATGTAATTAAAATCTATTTTAACCAAAAATATAAAAAAAATTAACTTAAA
>NW_018401665.1:5281-5430 GCF_002168275.2 Theobroma umbraticum | reverse complement strand
AGATTATAAAACTATTTGGAGCGAGTAATAAGGCTTCTAAATGCATGAGTGAGTATACATGCACTTTTCTTACCAATGAATAGCTTTTTTTCATGTTTCCTAAGGTAAGCATTCAATTATAATTTTTTTTAACAAAAAATGTAAAATAA
>NW_018401665.1:5020-5271 GCF_002168275.2 Theobroma umbraticum | reverse complement strand
AATCAATTATGAGATTATAAAACGATTTACAACGACTAATAAAGCTTTCAAAGGCTTAGGTGGCTATAAATAGACTTTCCTTGCCCATATATGGCTTTCTCTTCATATTTTTGGATTCAAAATTTCATTTATAATATAGTTTAACCAAAATGTAAAAAAGTTCAATTTAAAATCAATTATGAAATTACAAAATCATTTAAAGCAAGTAATAAGGCTTCCAAAGGCTTAGGTGGCTATAAATGGACTTTTCT
>NW_018401665.1:4597-5010 GCF_002168275.2 Theobroma umbraticum | reverse complement strand
TGGCTTTTTCTTCATGTTTTTAAATTTAGACATTCAATTATAATATATTTTAACCAAAAATATAAAAAAGCTCAACTTAAAATCAATTATGAGATTATAAAATCATTTAATGCGAGTAATAAGGCTTTTAAAGGCTTGAGTGGCTATAAATGGACTTTTCATACCAATGAATGGCTTATTCTTCATGTTTTCAGATTCAGACATTTATTTATAATATTTTTAACCAAGAATGTAAAAAAGTTCAACTTAAAATCAATTATGAGATTACAAATCCTTTTAAAGCGAGTAATAAGGCTTTCAAAGGCATGGGTGGCTATAAATAGACTTTTCTTCCAAATCAATAGCTTTTTCTTCACGTTCTCTAAGGTAGACATTTAATTATAAACTGTTTTAACTAGAAATGTAAAAAGAAT
>NW_018401665.1:4179-4365 GCF_002168275.2 Theobroma umbraticum | reverse complement strand
GAATAACTTTTCTACATGTTTTAGGATTCAGACATTCAATTATAATATATTTTAACTAAAAATATAAAAAGATTAACTTCAAATCAATCATGAGATTTTAAAACCATTAAAAGCGAGAAATAAGACTTTCAAAGACATGGGTGGCTATAAATGGACTTTTCTTGCTAATAAATGGTTTTTTCTTCA
>NW_018401665.1:3804-3960 GCF_002168275.2 Theobroma umbraticum | reverse complement strand
ACTTAAAATCAATTATGAGATTATAAAACTATTTGAAGTGAGTAATAAAGCTTTCAAAGGCGTTGGTGACTATAAACAGACTTTTCTTGCTAATGGATGGCTATTTCTACACGTTTCTCAAGATAGACATTCAATTATAATTTTTTTTAACCAAAA
>NW_018401665.1:3063-3794 GCF_002168275.2 Theobroma umbraticum | reverse complement strand
ATTCAACTTAAAATGAATTATGAGATTATAAAAGCATTTATAGTGAGTAATAAAGCTTTCGAAGGCTTGAGAGACTACAAATAAGACTTTTTGTGCTAATGAATGGCTTTTGCTTCACATTTTCCAAGGTAAATATTCAATTATAGTATATGTTAATCACAAATATAAAAAATTTCAACTTAAAATCAGTTATGAGATTATAAAACCATTTCAAGCGAGTAATAAGGCTTTCAAAAGCTTAAGTGGCTGTAAATAGACTTTTCTTACCAATGAATGATTCTTCACATTTTCGAAAGCAAACATTCAATTAGAATATATTTTAACCAAACATATAAAAAAGTTCAACTTAAAATCAATTATGAGATTACAAAACAATCTATCGCGAGTAATAAGGCTTTCAAAGGCATGAGTGGCTATAAATAGACTTTCTTACTAATGAATAGCTTTTTCTTTATGTTTTTCAAGGTAGACATTCAATTATAATTTATTTTAACCTAAAATGTAAAAAATTCAACCTAAAATCAATTATGAGATTATAAAACTATGTAAAGTGAGTAATAAGACTACCAAAAGCATAAGTGACTATAAATGGACTTTTGTTGCAAATAAATGGCTTTTCGTTCAAGTTTTTTAAGGCAGACATTCAATTATAATATGTTTTGATAAAAAATGTTACAAAATTCAACTTAAAATCTATTATAAGATTATAAAATCATTTAAAGCGAGTAATA
>NW_018401665.1:0-3045 GCF_002168275.2 Theobroma umbraticum | reverse complement strand
GTGACTATAAATGCACTTTTCTTGCCAATGAATAGCTTTTTTTCACATTTCTCAAGGCAAACATTCAATTTTAATCTGTTTTAACCAAAAATATAAGAAAATTCAACCTAAAATCAATTATGAGATTATAAAACCATTTAAAGCAAGTAACAAGGCCTTCAAAGGTATGGGTGACTATAAATGGACTTTTCTTATCAATGCATTGCTTTTTCCTCACATTTCTTGACACAGACAATCAATTATAATCTGTTTTAACCAAAAATGTAAAAAACTGAAACTTAAAGTCAATTATAAGATTATAAAATTATCTAAAGCGAGTCACAAAGATTTTGAAGGCTTGAGTGACTACAAATAGACTTTTTGTGCCAATGGATGGCTTTTGCTTTACGTTTTTCTAGATGAACATTCAATTATAATATATTTTAATCAAAAATATAAAAAAACTCAACTTAATATGAATTATGAGATTATAAAACCATTTCAAGCGAGTAATAAGACTTTCGAAGGTATGGGTAACTGTAAATAGACTTTTCTTGAGAATGAATAGATTTTTCTTTATGTTTCTCAATGTAGACATTCAAAAATTATTTTTTTTTACCAAAAATGTAAAAAAATTCAACTTAAAACCAATTATGAGATTATAAAATCATTTAAAGCATGTAATGAGGCTTTCAATGACACGGGTCACTATAGATGGACTTTTCTTACCAATAAATAGCTTTTTCTTTGCGTTTCTCGATGTAAACACTCAAATATTATCTGTTTTTACCAAAAATATAAAAAAATTCAACTTAAAACTAATTAAGAGATTATAGAACCATTTAAAGCGGGTAATAAGGCTTTCGAAGACTTGAGTGACTATAAATGGACTTTTTCGTGCCAATAAATGGCTTTTGCTTCATGTTTCCTGAGGTGGACATTCAATTATAATATATTTTAATAAAAATGTAAACAAACTCAAGTTAAAATCACTTGTTAGATTATGAAACCATTTAAAGCGAGTAATAATGCTTTCGAAAGCATGAGTAACTATAAAAGAACTTTTTTCTCTAATGAATGTCTTTTGCTTCATGTTTCTAGAGATATTTAATTATAATATATTTTAACCAAAAATATGAAAAAATTTAACTTAAAATCAATTGTGAGATTATCAAACGATTTAAAGCGAGTAATAAGACTTTCGAAGGCATGAGTGACTATAAATAGACTTTTCTTATCAATGAATGGCTTTTGCTTCATGTTTCTCAAG
This sequence comes from Theobroma umbraticum, assembly GCF_002168275.2. NCBI lineage: Eukaryota > Viridiplantae > Streptophyta > Magnoliopsida > Malvales > Malvaceae > Theobroma > Theobroma umbraticum. The sequence goes on along the minus strand of NW_018401665.1, from coordinate 1,796 downwards.
GTAGACATTCAAATATAATATATTTTAACTAAAAATGTGTAAAAATTAAACTTAAAATCAATTATGAGATTATAAAACCATTTAAACCGAGTAATAATACTTTCAAAGGTATGAGTAAAAATAAATAAACTTTTCTCTCCAATGAATGGGTTAAGCTTTACGTTTCCTAAAACGAACATTTAATTATAAAAAATTTTCACCAACAATATTAAAAAATTTACTTAAAATCATTATGAAATTATAAAATCATTTAAAGTGGGTAATAAACCTTTAGAAGGCTTGGGTGACTATAAATAGACTTTTTTGTCAATGAATAGCCTTTTCTTCATGTTTTCTAAGGTAGATATTCAATTATAATCTGTTTTAACTAAAAATATAGAAAAAAGCAATTGAAAGTGAATTATGACATTATAAAACCATTTAAAACGAGTAGTAAGGCTTTTGAAGTCTTGGGTGACTTTAAATAAACTTTTCTTGCCAATGAATGACTTTTTCTTCGTGCTTCCCATGGCAGACATTCAATTATAATCTATTTGAACTAAAAATGTAAAAACATTCAATCTAAAATCTATTATGAGATTATAAAATCATTTCAAGCGAGTAAAAAGGCCTTAGAAGGCATGGGTGACTATAAATGGACTTTTCCTATCAATGCATGCTTTTTCTTCAAGTTTCTTAAGACAGACATTCAATTATATTCTATTTTAACCAAAAATATAAAAAAATTCTATTGAAATCAATTATGAGATTATAAAACCATTTAAAAAGAGTAATAAGACTTTCGAAGGCATGGGTGACTATAAACAGACTTTTCTTGTCAATGGATGGCTATTTCTTCACATTTTCCATGGTAAAGACTCAATTATAATCTGTTTTAACCAAAAATGTAAAAATGTTCAACTTAAAATCAACTATGAGATTATAAAACTATTTACAATGAGTAATAAGGCTTTCAAAGGATTAAGTGACTATAAATAAACTTTTCGTGCCAATGGATAGCTTTTACAGCACATTTTCTGAGGTAAATATTCAACTATAATATATTTTAATAAAAAATATAAAAATTAAACTTAAAATCAGTTATGAGATTATAATACCATTTAAAGCGAGTAATAAGACTTTCGTTGGTTTAGGTGACTATAAATGGACTTTTCCTGCCAATGAATGGCTTTTTCTTTACGTTTTCAGAAGCAAACATTCAATTATAATATTTTTCAAGCAAAAATGTAGAAAAATTTAACCTAAAATCAATGATGAGATTATAAAACCATTTAAAGTGAGTAATAAGGCCTTCGAAGGTATGAGTGACAATAAATGGACTTTCTTTGCCAAAGCATGGCTTTTTCTTCATGTTTCCCAAGGTAGACATATAATTATAAACTGTTTAACCAAAAATGTAAAAAAATTCAACTTAAAATCAATTATGAGATTACAAAATTATTTAAAACTAGTAATAAGCCTTTCAAAGACATGGGTGACTATAAATAGACTTTTCTTACCAATGGATGGCTATTTCTTCACATTTCTCAAGTAGACATTCAATTATAATCTGTTTTAACCTAAAATATAAAAATATTCAACTTAAAAGCAATTATGAGATTATAAAAGCGTTTACAGTGAGTAAGAAGGTTTTCAAAGGTTTAAGTTACTATAAATGGACTTTCCATGCCAATGGATGGCTTTTGCTTTGCATTTCTTGAGGCAAATTTCAATTATAGCATATTTTAATAAAAAATTTAAATAAAATTCAACTTAAAATCAATTATGAGATTATAAAATCATTTAAAGTAAGTAAT
>NW_018401664.1:1362-1502 GCF_002168275.2 Theobroma umbraticum | reverse complement strand
TGAGTTCAATTTTTATTACATTATTGGTAAAAACAAATTATAATTGAATATCTAACAGAAGAAACTTGAAGAAAAAGGCATTTATCAGTAAGAAAAGTCCATTTATAGTAACCGATTCCTTCAAAAGCCTCATTACTCGC
>NW_018401664.1:1201-1339 GCF_002168275.2 Theobroma umbraticum | reverse complement strand
AATTGATTTTAAGTTGAATTTTTTACATTTTTCATTAAAACAGACTACAATTGAATGTCTGCTTCAGGAAATGTGTAAAAAACACATTTATTTGAAAGAAAAGTCCATTTATAGTCTTTCATTGCTTCAAAAGCCTTA
>NW_018401664.1:940-1146 GCF_002168275.2 Theobroma umbraticum | reverse complement strand
TTTCATTAAACCAAACTATTATTGAAAGTTTCATCGAGAAACGTGAAGAAAAAAATATTTCTTGATAAGAAAAGTCTATTTATAGTCTCTCATTCCTTTAGAAGCCTTACTACTCGCTTTAAATGATTTTATAATCTCATAATTGATTTTATGTTCAATTTTTTGAACATTATTGGTTAAAATAGATTATAATTGAATGTCTACCT
>NW_018401664.1:421-542 GCF_002168275.2 Theobroma umbraticum | reverse complement strand
CATTCTTTCAAAAGCCTTATTACTCGCTTTAAATGGTTTTATAATCTCAGAATTAATTTTAAGTTAAATTTTTAATAGTTTTTACTAAAATAAACTATAATTCAATTCTTTCCTTAAGAAA
>NW_018401664.1:0-150 GCF_002168275.2 Theobroma umbraticum | reverse complement strand
ACGTGTAGAAAAAGCCATTCATTAAGAAGAAAAGTATATTTATAGTCTCCTATTTTTTTAAAAGTCATATTACTCGCTTTAAAAGGTTTTATAATTTCATAATTAATTTTAAGTTGAATTGTTTTTGCATTTTTAGTTAAACAGATTATA
>NW_018401663.1:1112-1224 GCF_002168275.2 Theobroma umbraticum | reverse complement strand
AATGCTTGCCTTAGGACACATGTAAAAAAAGCCATTCATTGAGAATTAAAGTCCATTTTTAGTCTCTTATTCCTTTAAAAGCCTTATTACTCACTTTAAATGGTTTTATAAT
>NW_018401663.1:957-1102 GCF_002168275.2 Theobroma umbraticum | reverse complement strand
ATTTTAAGTTGAATTGTTTTTACATTTTTAGTTAAAACAGATTATAATTGAATACCTACCTTGAGAAATGTATAGAAAAATCCATTTATTTAGAAAAAAAAAGTCCATTTATAGTGTCTTATTCCTTCAAAAGCCTTATTACTCG
>NW_018401663.1:795-947 GCF_002168275.2 Theobroma umbraticum | reverse complement strand
TTTTATAATCTCATAATTGATTTTAAGTTGAATTTTTTTTTATTAAAATTGACTATAATTGAATGCCATCCTCAAGATGCGATTCATTGGAAAAAAAAGTCTATTTATAGTCTCCCATTCCTTCAAAACCCTTATTACCCACTTTAAATAGT
>NW_018401663.1:461-599 GCF_002168275.2 Theobroma umbraticum | reverse complement strand
CTTTGAAAACGTGTAGAAAAACCCATTTATTTGGAAGAAAAGTCCATTTATAGTATCTCATTCCTTCAAAAGTCGTATTACTCGCTTTAAATAATTTTATAATCTCGTAATTGATTTTAAGTTAAATTTTTTTATATT
>NW_018401663.1:155-330 GCF_002168275.2 Theobroma umbraticum | reverse complement strand
TACTCGCTTTAAATGGTTTTATAATCACATAATTGATTTTAAGTTAAATTTTTTAAATTTTTTGTTAAAATAGACTATATTTGAATCCTGCCTTAGGGAACGTATAGATAAACCCATTTATTTGAAACAAAAGTCTATTTATAGTCACCTATTCCTTCGAAAGCCTTATTACTCA
>NW_018401663.1:0-145 GCF_002168275.2 Theobroma umbraticum | reverse complement strand
ATTTTTTTCACTTTTTTTATTAAAACAGATTATAATTGATTGTCTACATCAAGAAACATAATGAAAAAGGCATTTATTAGTAAGAAAAGTATATTTATAGTTATCCATTCCATTTAAAAACCTTATTACTCATCTTAAATAGTTT
>NW_018401662.1:1125-1278 GCF_002168275.2 Theobroma umbraticum | reverse complement strand
CTTATGTCATGTGATTATGTTATGTTCAACAATCCTACTGACAATCAAATTTTACGTGATTTTGATTAAAAAAATGTCCCTAAGACTATATGACTGCACGGCATGTTTAAATATGATGATGATAATCCTAAAACTATATGACATCATAATAAG
>NW_018401662.1:665-764 GCF_002168275.2 Theobroma umbraticum | reverse complement strand
AAGTCAAAAATCTTTAACAACACGGCTTACACAAATGTTATCATCCAAAAAAAAACTCGTTAAATTAAAAATCCTTAAAATGATGACTTAGGCCAAAGT
>NW_018401662.1:116-315 GCF_002168275.2 Theobroma umbraticum | reverse complement strand
ACAATCAGCTCAATCAATGGCAGTTCTTAAAGCATTACTACGCTTGAAAATCAATTGCTGGGTTTTTTCTCCCCAATTTTTTTTTTATTTTAAAAATTAGTTGCTGGTGTTTAGGGGTTTTGCAGTCTACGTGGCTTTCAAATCCAAGCATAATTTGCATTTCATGGTTAACGTCCCAAATTAACTGTTTTATTGGTAA
>NW_018401662.1:0-106 GCF_002168275.2 Theobroma umbraticum | reverse complement strand
GCTTTATCTTGGAAATATATTAATCAATATTATTTGAAGCTGTAACCTTCCATTTTTTTATCTTTTTTTCTTTAATTTATTTGTTTCAGCCTTTACTTGAATCCCT
>NW_018401661.1:1122-1243 GCF_002168275.2 Theobroma umbraticum | reverse complement strand
GTAATAAGGCTTTTGAAGGCATGGGTGACTATAAATAGACTTTTCTTACTAATGTATATCTTTTTCGTTTTGTTTATCAAGGTAGATATTCAAATTTATAATCTATTTTAATAAAAAATAT
>NW_018401661.1:1014-1112 GCF_002168275.2 Theobroma umbraticum | reverse complement strand
AACTTAAAACTAATGATGAGATTAAAAAAGCATTAAAAGCGAGTAATAAGCCTTTTGAAGGCATGGGTGACTGTAAATGGATTTTTCTTACCAATGGA
>NW_018401661.1:421-560 GCF_002168275.2 Theobroma umbraticum | reverse complement strand
TCAATGGATATCTTTTTCTTCCCGTTTCTCTAGGTAGACATTCAATTATAATCTGTTTTAATAAAAAATACAAAGAAATTTAACATAAAATCAATTATGAGATTACAAAAGCATTTAAAGCGAGTAATAAGGCTTTCGA
>NW_018401661.1:105-288 GCF_002168275.2 Theobroma umbraticum | reverse complement strand
CTTAAAACTAATTATGAGATTAAAAAAGCATTTAAAGTGAGTAATAATCCTTTCGAAGGCATGGGTAACTATAAATGAACTTTTCTTGCTAATGGATACCTTTTTCTTCACGTTTTTCAAAGTAGACATTCAATTATAATCTGGTTTAATAAAAAATATAAAAAAATTCAAATCAAAATCAAT
>NW_018401661.1:0-95 GCF_002168275.2 Theobroma umbraticum | reverse complement strand
TAAAATTATTTTATTCGAGTAATAAGGCTTTCGAAAGCAGGGGTGACTCTAAATGGACTTTTCTTGACAATGGATATCTTTTCCTTCACGTTTCT
>NW_018401660.1:1488-1621 GCF_002168275.2 Theobroma umbraticum | reverse complement strand
TTATATTTTTTATTAAAACAGATTATAATTAAATGTCTGCCTTGTGAAACGTAAAGAAAAAAATATCCATTGGTAAGAGAAGTCCATTTCTAGTCACCCATGCCTTCGCAAGCCTTATTATTTGCTTTAAATA
>NW_018401660.1:827-948 GCF_002168275.2 Theobroma umbraticum | reverse complement strand
TACCTTGAGAAACATAAAGAAAAAGACATCCTTTGGCAAAATAGGTCCATTTGTAGTCACCAATGCTTTCGAAAGCCTTATTACTCACTTTAAATAATTTTTTAATCTAATAATTGGTTTT
>NW_018401660.1:296-388 GCF_002168275.2 Theobroma umbraticum | reverse complement strand
TTTATAACCTCAAAATTGATTTTAATTTGAATTTTTATATATTTTTTATTAAATTGGATTATAATTAAATGTCTGCCTCGAGAAACATGAAG
>NW_018401660.1:211-286 GCF_002168275.2 Theobroma umbraticum | reverse complement strand
TCATTGGCAAGAAATGTCCATTTATAGTCACCCATGTCTTCAAAAGCATTATTACTCACTTTAAATAATTTTATA
>NW_018401660.1:0-133 GCF_002168275.2 Theobroma umbraticum | reverse complement strand
ACATGAAGAAAAAGATATCCATTGGCAACAAAAGTCCATTTATAGTAACTCATGCCTTCAAAAGCCGTATTACTCTCTGTAAATAGTTTTTTAATCTCATAATTAGTTTTAAGTTAAACTTTTTTATATTTAT
>NW_018401659.1:1150-1287 GCF_002168275.2 Theobroma umbraticum | reverse complement strand
AAATAGTTATTTAATCTCATAATTTGTTTTAAGTTAAAATTTTTTATATTTTTTCTAAAAACAGATTATAATTGAATGTCTATCTTAAGAAACGTTAAGAAAAAGATATCCATTGGTAAGAAAAGTCCATTTATAGT
>NW_018401659.1:500-698 GCF_002168275.2 Theobroma umbraticum | reverse complement strand
TCGCTTTAAATAGTCTTTTAATCTCATAATTAGTTTTAAGTTAAACTTTTTTATTTTTTTTATTTAAATATATTATAATTGAATAGGCTTGAGAAACGTAAAGAAAAAGATATCCATTGGCAAGAAAAGTCCATTTATGGTCATCATGCCTTCGAAAGCATTATTACTTGCTTTAACTGATTTTATAACCTCATACTT
>NW_018401659.1:0-110 GCF_002168275.2 Theobroma umbraticum | reverse complement strand
CATGCCTTCGAAAGCCTTATTACTCACTTTAAATTATTTTTTAATCTCATAATTATTTTTCAGTTGAACTTTTTTACATTTTTATTAATACAGATTATAATTAAATGTCT
>NW_018401658.1:564-1109 GCF_002168275.2 Theobroma umbraticum | reverse complement strand
TAATTCATAATCAATATTTAAAGCACTGAAAGCTTTTAATCAAATAGGGGAGCTACAGAAAATCTTATAGTTCTCTCCATGTGAAAGAATATGGATAGAAAAACCTAAAGAGATATCCCTCTCAAGTAGGTTATAGAAATAAGAACTCACGGACCCACTTTCACACAATAACATCCGGGAGCTCTGCTTCACTATCCCACATCCATGGCAGTCTCAACAATGTTGGCCAACATCGGAGAAATTAGGTGATTGCAACCACGTATATCACATGTGGCCTAGCCACATATATCAACCTGTGGTCTTGCCATATATATATCACAGACCGTGGCCCTAGCCACACCTAACAGCCTATCAGTGACCCAAAGGTTCTCTAGTTAGAGCTTACTTGTGCCCAAGGGTCACACTTAACCGAAGTGACAACCAACCTACTCTCAAATCTCTCAGTTTGATAAAACCATTTAAAAGCCAAATCGGGTTTTCAAAAAATCATTTCAAATCATTTTCAAAATACCAATCACAATAACATGATAAAACCCTTTTTTTGT
>NW_018401658.1:475-554 GCF_002168275.2 Theobroma umbraticum | reverse complement strand
ATTATAAACCTTTTGCATGAGGTTTAGAAGTCAAATTAGCATGGTGAGTATGAAATTCATTCATGAATGCGCATCACAC
>NW_018401658.1:349-465 GCF_002168275.2 Theobroma umbraticum | reverse complement strand
GCACATTTTGATAGAAATTGTAGTAAAAAGCTTGTTTCCTTGTTTTAAAATCCTTTACGTACATAACTTGTATATACATATATGATCAACATAATTTCAAATACTTTGACATTCAC
>NW_018401658.1:0-339 GCF_002168275.2 Theobroma umbraticum | reverse complement strand
GATATCTACCAGCTCATGCTGTCCATAAATTGCCTTTAAAATAAATCGGCATGTCTATCCACCATTAATCAATATATATAGTATAAAAATTTGGAAATCGACACCCCCTACTCACCTTATAATAGTGAGATTCTATGTCACTATTAGTTTAAGTGTGTATCTAGCTAACTCTACTTGCTGTCACTTGTTACCACGTTCGGCACGCCACTACGACAAACTTTCTTCACTTGCACAACTTCCTAGCAGCCATTCAAACTCAACACAATTAATTATACTCCATTACTAGCAGCACATCAATCAATAAATCCTTAACCTAGTTTCATAATTTTCATCAACATT
>NW_018401657.1:1535-1646 GCF_002168275.2 Theobroma umbraticum | reverse complement strand
TGAAGGCTTGGGTGACTATAATGGGCTTTTCTTGAAAATGAATGACTTTATCTTCAGGTTTACCTAGGAAAACATTCAAATATAATATGTTTTAACCAAAAATATAAAAAA
>NW_018401657.1:1413-1525 GCF_002168275.2 Theobroma umbraticum | reverse complement strand
AAATCAAATTTGAGGTTATAAAACTATTTATAGTGAGTAATAAGTCTTTTGAAGGCTTGGTTGACTATAAATGGGCTTTTCTTGCCAATGAATGGGTATTTCTTCATGTTTC
>NW_018401657.1:867-1050 GCF_002168275.2 Theobroma umbraticum | reverse complement strand
TTCTTCAAGTTTACCAAGGAAAACATTTAATTATAATATGTTTTAATTAAAAATAAAAAAAATTAACTTAAAATCAATGTTGAGGTTATAAAACTATTTAAAGAGAGTAAAAAAGCTTTTGAAAGCCTAGGTGACTATAAATGGGCTTTTCTTGCCAATGAATGGCTTTTTCTTCAGGTTTTC
>NW_018401657.1:671-818 GCF_002168275.2 Theobroma umbraticum | reverse complement strand
TTATAAAACCATTTAAAGAGAGTAATAAGGCTTTTGAAGGCTTCGGTGACTTTATATGGGCCTTTCTTGCCAATGACTGCATTTTTCTTCATGTTTCCAAAGGTAAACATTCTATTATAATCTGTTTTAACCAAATATATAAAAAAT
>NW_018401657.1:469-661 GCF_002168275.2 Theobroma umbraticum | reverse complement strand
ATCAATTATAAGATTATAAAACCATTTAAAGAGAGTAATAAGACTTTTGACGGCTTGGGTGACTATAAATGGGGCTTTTCTTACCAATGAATGGGTTTTCCTTTATGTTTTTTAAGGCAAACATTCACTTATAATCTAGTTTAACCAAAAATGTGAAAACATTCAACTTAAAATCAATTATGAGATTATAAA
>NW_018401657.1:112-325 GCF_002168275.2 Theobroma umbraticum | reverse complement strand
GTGACTATAAATAGGCTTTTCTTGCCAATGAATGGGTTTTTCTTCATGTTTTCTAAGGAAAAGATTCAATTATAATCTGTTTTAACCAAAAACAATAGAAAGTTTTACTTAAAATCAATTATGAGATTACAAAACTATTTAAACAGGGTATTAAGGCTTTTTGAAGGCTTGGGTGAATTTAAATGAGCTTTTCTTGCCAATGAATGGGTTTCT
>NW_018401657.1:0-102 GCF_002168275.2 Theobroma umbraticum | reverse complement strand
CTCGATGCAAACATTCAATTATAATCTGTTTGAACCAAAAATAAAAAAACCATTCAGCTTAAAATCAATTATGGCATTACAAAACCATTTAAAGCGAGTAAT
>NW_018401656.1:3540-3657 GCF_002168275.2 Theobroma umbraticum | reverse complement strand
CCCATTCTTTCAAAAGTCTTATTACTCGCTTTAAATGGTTTTGTAATCTCATAAGTGATTTTAAGTTGAATATTTTTAAATTTTTTGTTAAAACATATTTTAATTGAATGTTTCCCT
>NW_018401656.1:3236-3365 GCF_002168275.2 Theobroma umbraticum | reverse complement strand
TTTTATAATCTCATAATTCATTTTAAGTTAAATATTTTTACATTTTTGATTAAAATAAACTATAATAGATAGTCAGTCTCAGGAAATATGAAGAAAAAGGTATTTATTGGCAAGAAAAGTTCATTTATA
>NW_018401656.1:2815-2964 GCF_002168275.2 Theobroma umbraticum | reverse complement strand
TTTTACATTTTTGGTTAAAACATATTAAAATTGATTGTCTGCCTTGAGCAACAAGGAGAAAAACCCATTGATTGGCAAGAAAAGTCTATTTATAGTTACCAATTCCTTCAAAAGCCTTATTACTCAATTTAAATGGTTTTGTAATCTCA
>NW_018401656.1:2670-2805 GCF_002168275.2 Theobroma umbraticum | reverse complement strand
GAAGTTAAATTTTTTTACATTTTTGGCTAAAACAGGCTATAATTAAATGTCTGCTTTGAAAAAAAATGAAGAAAGAGTCATTCATAGAAGAAAAGTCCATTTATAGTCACCCATTCCTTCAAAAGCCTTATTACT
>NW_018401656.1:2521-2660 GCF_002168275.2 Theobroma umbraticum | reverse complement strand
AGTTTTATAATCTCATAATTGATTTTAAGTTAAATTTTTTTATATTTTTTGTAAAGATAGATTATAATTGAATGTTTGCCTTAGGAAATGTGAAGAAAATGTCATTCATTGACTAGAAAAGTCCATTTATAGTCACCCA
>NW_018401656.1:2263-2421 GCF_002168275.2 Theobroma umbraticum | reverse complement strand
CAATTACGAGATTATAAAACCATTTAAAGCGAGTAATAAGGCTTTCGAAGGAATGGTTGACTATGAATGGGCTTTTCTAGACAATGAAAAGCTTTTTTCTTATGTTTCTCGAGGCAGACATTCAATTATAATCTATTTTAACAAAAAATGTAAAAAAA
>NW_018401656.1:1813-1938 GCF_002168275.2 Theobroma umbraticum | reverse complement strand
ATATTTCTTGCATATGAATAGCTTTTTCATTACGTTTTTCAAGGTAGACATTTAATTATTGCCTGTTTTTGCCAAAAATGTAAAAAAATTTAACTTAAAATCAATTACAAGATTATAAAACCATT
>NW_018401656.1:1455-1611 GCF_002168275.2 Theobroma umbraticum | reverse complement strand
AATAAGGCTTTTGAAGGAATGGGTAAGTATAAATAGACTTTTCTTCTATGAATGACTCTTTCTTCATTTTTTTCAAAGCAAACATTCAATTATAACCTGTTTTAGCCAAAAATGTAAAAAAATTTAACTTAAAATCATATATGAGATTACAAAACC
>NW_018401656.1:1111-1445 GCF_002168275.2 Theobroma umbraticum | reverse complement strand
AGTAATAAGGCTTTTGAAGGAATTTGTGACTATAAATAGACTTTTCTTGCCAATCAATGGGTTTTTCTTCTTGTTGCCCAAGGCAAACAATCAATTTTAATATTGTTTAACCAAAAATGTAAAAATATTTAACTTAAAATCAATTACAAGACTATAAAGCCATTTAAAGCAAGTAATAAGGCTTTCAAGGGCATGAGTGAGTATAAATGGACTTTTCTAGTCAATGAATGACTTTTTCTTCTTGTTTCTTAAGGCAAACATTCAATTATAATCTTTTTTAACAAAAAATATGAAAAAATCAACCTAAAATAAATTATGAGATTACAAAACCATT
>NW_018401656.1:937-1101 GCF_002168275.2 Theobroma umbraticum | reverse complement strand
AGTAAGGCTTTTGAAGGAATGATTGACTATAAATGAACTTTTCTTGTCAATAAATACCTTTTTCTTCATATTTCCTAATACTGACTATCTATTATAGTTTATTTTAACCAAAAATGTAAAAAAAAATTAACTTAAAATGAATTATGAGATTATAAAACCATTTA
>NW_018401656.1:818-927 GCF_002168275.2 Theobroma umbraticum | reverse complement strand
TAAGGCTTTCGAAGGCATGGGTGACTATAAATGGACTTTTTTGGTCAATGAATAACTTTTTCTTTATGTTTCTTAAGGCAGACGTTCAATTATAATTTGTTCTAATTGA
>NW_018401656.1:171-306 GCF_002168275.2 Theobroma umbraticum | reverse complement strand
AAGTTAATAAGACTCTATTAATGAGAAGAAGGGTCGTTTGACATAAATCTAAGCATTAGAGAATAGTAACAAGAAAAAAATATAGTTTTAAATAAAATAATATTTTTATGAATAAAATATTATTAAAATATTAAT
>NW_018401656.1:0-143 GCF_002168275.2 Theobroma umbraticum | reverse complement strand
AGAATTCGGAAGAAAAAAGAGGTTAGAGAGACTCACGTGTCTTTATTAAATGGAGCACAAGCGAGCAAATATATATTTAAATATTATGGATATTATGGTGACACGTTGATGGGGTGCAAACCTTATATTATATTTGTACACAT
>NW_018401655.1:4115-4232 GCF_002168275.2 Theobroma umbraticum | reverse complement strand
CAATTTTGAGATTATAAAACCATTTAAACTGACTAATAAGGCTCTTGAAGGAATGAGTGGCCCTAAATGGACTTTTCTTATCAATGAATGCTTGTTTCTTCATGTTTCTCCAGGTAG
>NW_018401655.1:3932-4061 GCF_002168275.2 Theobroma umbraticum | reverse complement strand
AATGGACTTTCTTTTGTTAATGTATGCTTGTTTCTTCACGTTTCTCAAGGTAGACATTCAATTATAGTCTATTTTATAAGAAATGTAAAAAAATTCAACTTAAAATCATTTATGAGATTATAAAACTAT
>NW_018401655.1:3725-3878 GCF_002168275.2 Theobroma umbraticum | reverse complement strand
GGTAGACATTAAATTATGGTCTGTTTTAATAAAAAATGTAAATAAATTTAACTTAAAATCAATTATGTGATATTAAAACCATTTCAAGCGAGTAATAACCCTTTTGAAGGAATGGGTGACTATAAATAGACTTTTCTTGTCAATGAATGCTTG
>NW_018401655.1:3153-3314 GCF_002168275.2 Theobroma umbraticum | reverse complement strand
TAAAACCATTTAAAGCGAGTAATAAGTCTTTTTAAGGAATGGGTTGCTATAAAAGAACTTTTCTTATTAATGAATGCTTGTTTCTTCACGTTTCGCGAGATAAACATTTCAATTATACTCTGTTTTAATCAAAAATGTAAAAAAATTTAACTTAAAATCAA
>NW_018401655.1:2840-3135 GCF_002168275.2 Theobroma umbraticum | reverse complement strand
ACTATAAATAGACTTTCTTGTAAATGATTGCTTGTTTCTTCACGTTTCTCAAGCCAGACATTCAATTATAGTCTGTTTTAATAAAAAATATCAAAACATTTAGCTTAAAATCAATTGTGCGATTGTAAAACCATTTAAAATTAGTACTAAGGCATTTGAAGGAATAAGAAACTATAAATGGACTTTTCATATCAATGAATACTTGTTTCTTCACGTTTGTCAAGGTAGACATTCAATTATAGTCTGTTTTAATAGAAAATTGAAAACAATTCTACTTAAAATTAATTATGAGATT
>NW_018401655.1:2693-2830 GCF_002168275.2 Theobroma umbraticum | reverse complement strand
TATAGTCCGTTTTAGTTAAAAATGTAAAACAATTCAACTTGAAATGAATTATTAGATTATAAAACCCTTTAAAGCGAGTAATAAGCCTTTTGAAGAAATCAGTGGCTATGAATGGACTTTTCTCATCAATGAATGCT
>NW_018401655.1:2458-2593 GCF_002168275.2 Theobroma umbraticum | reverse complement strand
TGGTTTTATAATCTAATAATTGATTTTAAGTTGAATTTTTTTACATTTTTTACTGAAACGGACTATAATTGAATGTCTATCTTGAGAAATGCAAAGAAACAAGCATTCATTGGTAAGAAAAGTCTAATTATAGTC
>NW_018401655.1:2277-2448 GCF_002168275.2 Theobroma umbraticum | reverse complement strand
TCAAAAGCCTTATTACTCACTTTGAAAGGTTTTATAATCTCATAATTAATTTTAAGTAGAATTTTTTTTAATTTTTTATTAAAACAGACTAAAATTGAATGTGTACCTTGACAAACATGAAGAAACAAGTATTCATTGACATGAAAAGTCCATTTATAGTTTCTCATTCCT
>NW_018401655.1:2046-2258 GCF_002168275.2 Theobroma umbraticum | reverse complement strand
TTTTAAATGGTTTTATAATCGCACAATTGATTTTAAGTTAAATTTTTTTATATTCTTTATTAAAACGGATTATAATTGAATGTCTGCCATGAGCAACGTGAAGAAACAAGCAATCATTTACAAGAAAGTCCATTTATAGTCACCAATTCCTTCAAAAGGCTTGTTACTCGCTTCAAATGGTTTTATAATCTCATAATTGATTTTAAGTTGAA
>NW_018401655.1:1362-1526 GCF_002168275.2 Theobroma umbraticum | reverse complement strand
ATTGACAAGAAAAGTCCATTTATAGCCACCCATTCCTTCAAAAGGCTTATTACTTGCTTTAAATAGTTTTAAAATCTCATAATTGATTTTAAGTTGAACTTTTTTACATTTTTTATTAAAACAGACCATAATTTATTGTCTACCTCAAGAAACATTAAGAAATA
>NW_018401655.1:1071-1267 GCF_002168275.2 Theobroma umbraticum | reverse complement strand
CTATTCCTTCAAAAGCCTTACTACACACTTTAAATAGTTTTATAATCTCATAATTGATTTTAAGTTAGATTTTTTATATTTTTTATTAAAACAAGCTATAATTGAATGTCTACCTTGAGAAACATGAAGAAACAAGCATACATTAACAAAAGAAAGTCCATTTACAACCACCCATTCCTTCGAAAGGCTTATTACT
>NW_018401655.1:801-1054 GCF_002168275.2 Theobroma umbraticum | reverse complement strand
TAATCTCATAATTGATTTTAAGTTGAATTTTTTACATTTTTGATTAAAACAGAGCATAATTGAAAGTTTCCCTAGAGAAACATGAAGAAACAAACATTCATTGATAAGAAAAGTCCATTTACAGTCACTCATTTCTTCAAAAGGCTTATTACTCTCATTAGATAGTTTTATAATCTCATAATTGATTTTAAATTGAATATTTTTACATTTTTGATTAAAACAGAGTATAATTGAATGTCTATCTTAAGAAACA
>NW_018401655.1:326-675 GCF_002168275.2 Theobroma umbraticum | reverse complement strand
CTCGCTTTAAAAGGTTTTATAATCTCATAATTGATTTTAAGTTAAATTTTTTAACATTTTTATTAAAACAGACTATAATTGAATGCCTACCATGAGAAACGTGAAGAAAGAAGCATTCATTAACAGAAAAAAGTCCATTTACAGCCACCCTTTCTTTCGAAATGCTTATCACTATCTTTAAATGTTTTTATAATCTTGTAATTGATTTTAAGTTGAATTGTTTTTACATTTTGAATTAAAAGAGAGTATAATTATATGTTTACCTGGAGAAATATAAAGAAACAAGCATTCTTTAATAAAAAAAGTCCATTTACAGCCACCCATTCCTTCAAAAGGCTTATTACTCGCT
>NW_018401655.1:0-141 GCF_002168275.2 Theobroma umbraticum | reverse complement strand
TGATTTTAAGTTTAATGTTTTTACATTTTTTATTAAAACAGACTATAATTGAATGTCTAACTGGAGAAAAGTGATGAAACAAGCATCCATTGACAAGAAAAGCCTATTTATAGTCACCTATTCTTTCAAAAGGCTTATTAC
>NW_018401654.1:0-1354 GCF_002168275.2 Theobroma umbraticum | reverse complement strand
AGACTAATAATACCTAATCTCCCATTTTCCTTGAAGTTACTCACATTTTCCCACTCAACTAGGTGCATCTTGCACTTCTCTCCCGTTCCTTCCCACATAAATCTCCTTTCAATTTTTTCTAACTATTTCACCACCCTTTTAGGTATTTGAAATAAGAACATGAAGAAGATGGGAAGGCTAGCTAAAACTGACCTAAGTAAGGTAACCCTACCTCCAATAGTCAGCACTTTCGCTTTCCATCCCGCTAAGCGTGACTCAAATTTTTCAATGACTGGCTTTCAAATTCTCATTGAGTGATGATTAGCTCCCAATGGGAGTCCCAAATAAGTCATCGGCAGTTCACCCACTTGACAAGCTATACTATCTGCTCCCCTCAGTGTCAACTGCTTCTCCACCCTAACTCCCATCAGACTACTTCTGTGAAAATTAATTTTCAATCCTGACACTAGCTGTAAACACCTAAGCACTCTTTTGGCATTGCTTCCAATTGGGACCCGTGGGCACAAATCGATCTCTTCTGTCTTATTTATCATCATACTGAAAGCTTCAGCGACTATGTTAAAGAGGAAAGGGGATAAAGGGCATCCCTGTCTCAACCCACGTTTCATTTTGAAAGGTTTTGTAAGCACCTCATTGACGAAGACAGAAACTTTAGCATTCGAGGTGCATCCCCTGATCCATCTTCTCCATCTCTCACCAAACCCCATGTTTGTCATCATAAATTGAAAAAAACTCCAATCAATACTGTCATAGGCTTTTTCAAAATCAACTTTTAAAAAAAAACCTCTCCCGTGACACTTTTTTAGGGCGTCAATAACCTCGTTAGCAATAAGTGCACAATCAGTAAGTTGTCTCCCTTTCACAAAAATAAATTGTCAGCCTCCAATCACTTCACTAATGACCCTTTTAACTTATTAGCTAAGAGTTTAGCGACAATCTTATACACACTACCAACAAGGCTTATGGACCTATACTCTTTGATCTCGCATGGGTTGGCAACTTTTGGAACTAAGGCAATGAAGGAGTGGTTTGCTCATTCTTCAAGGTTCCCCATTTCGTAGAAGTTCCTCGTGTAGCCCATAACATCCTCCTTAACAACCTCTCACTGATTTTTGAAGAAATTAAGATTAAACCCATTCGGCCCAAGTGCTTTATTCCCGTCACAGTTATTTATTGTTTCCCATATTTCGACTTTCAAAAACTCCCCTTCAAGAATCATAGCTGATTCCTCACTTAACTTACAAAACTGACAGTTGAAACTTCTTAAGGGTAGGACATTCCAAACCTTGTAATAGTCTCTAAAGTATTTTGCAACTGAGTGCCTTATACATTCTGGGTCAAAAATCATCTCACT
>NW_018401653.1:1964-2077 GCF_002168275.2 Theobroma umbraticum | reverse complement strand
CACAAGAAACATGAATAAAAGAACATTCATTGGCAAGAAAAGTCTATTTATAGTGTCTTAGTCCTTCAAAATCCTTATTACTAGTTTTAAATAATTTTATAATCTAATAATTG
>NW_018401653.1:1479-1686 GCF_002168275.2 Theobroma umbraticum | reverse complement strand
TAATCTCATAATTGATTTTAAGTTGAATTTTTTAATATTTTTCATTAAAACAGAGTACAATTAAATGTTTGCCTTGAGAAACGTGAAGAAAAAAGCATTCACTGATAAGAAAAGTCCATTTATAGCCTCTTATTCTTTCAACAACCTTTTTGGTCGTTCTAAATAGTTTTATAATCTCATAATTGATTTTAAGCTCAATTTGTTTAT
>NW_018401653.1:929-1091 GCF_002168275.2 Theobroma umbraticum | reverse complement strand
ATTGATTCTAAGTTTAATTTTTTTACATTTTTCATTAAAACAGACTATAATTGAATGTATACCTTAAGAAGCTTGAAAAAAAAAGCATTCATTGGCAAGAAAAGTGTTTTTACAGTCTCTCATTCCTTCAAAAGCCTTATTACTCACTTTAAATGGTTTTAT
>NW_018401653.1:417-739 GCF_002168275.2 Theobroma umbraticum | reverse complement strand
TTGAAGTTTTTTACATTTTTCATTAAAACAAACTATAATTGAATGTCTGCCTCAGGAAACATGAAGAAAAAAGCATTCATTGACAAGAAAATTCCATTTATAGTCTCCAATTCCTTCAACAGCCATTTTAGTCATTTTAAATGGTTTTATAATCTCATAATTAATTTTAATTTCAATTTTTTTATAGTTTTCATTCAAACAGGCTATAATTAAATGTCTGCCTCAAGAAACATGAAGAAAAAAGCATTCATTGGCAAGAAAAGTGTAGTTACAGCCTCCCATTCCTTCAAAAGCCCTATTACTCACTTTAAATGGTTTTATA
>NW_018401653.1:283-401 GCF_002168275.2 Theobroma umbraticum | reverse complement strand
TAAGTTGAATTTTTTTACATTTTTGATTAAAACAGACTATAATTGAATATCTATGTTGGGAAATATGAAGAAAAGAGCATTCATTGACAAGAAAAGTCTATTTATAGTCACCTATTCC
>NW_018401653.1:0-137 GCF_002168275.2 Theobroma umbraticum | reverse complement strand
CAAACTAGAATTGAATGTCTACCACAAGAAACGTGAATAAAAGAGCATTCATTGTTAAGAAAAGTCCATTTATAGTCTCCTATTCCTTTAAAAGCCTTATTACTAGCTTTAAATGATTTTATAATCTAATAATTGAT
>NW_018401652.1:1492-1602 GCF_002168275.2 Theobroma umbraticum | reverse complement strand
AATTTAATATTTTCCTCGAGAAACATGAAGAACAAAGCATTCAATGACAAAAAAGTGTCCATTTATGGTCACCCTTTCTTTCAAAAGCCATATTACTCACTTCAAATGGT
>NW_018401652.1:930-1066 GCF_002168275.2 Theobroma umbraticum | reverse complement strand
TTTATAATCTCATAATTGATTTTAAGTTTAATGTTTTTATATTTTTCATTAAAACAAAGTATAATTGAATGTCCCCCTTGAGAAATGTAAAGAAAAAGGCATTCATTGGCAAAAAAAGTCTATTTACAGCCTCTCA
>NW_018401652.1:452-725 GCF_002168275.2 Theobroma umbraticum | reverse complement strand
ATGGTTTTATAATCTAATAATTGATTTTAAGTTGACTTTTTTTACATTTTTGATAAAAATAGATAATAATTAAATGTTTATCTTGAGAAACGTGAAGAAAAAAGAATTCATTTTCAAGAAAAATCCATTTACAGTCACTATTTCCTTCAAAAGCCTTATTATTCACTTTAAATAGTTTTATAATGTCATAATTGATTTTGAGTTCAGTTTTTTTACATTTTTTTATTAAAACAAACTATAATTGAATGTCTACCTCAAGAAATGTGAAGAAAA
>NW_018401652.1:101-193 GCF_002168275.2 Theobroma umbraticum | reverse complement strand
CAACAGGCTTTTTACTCGTTCTAAATGGTTTTATAATCTCATAATTGATTTTAAGTTCAACTTTTTTCATTTTTCATTAAAACATACTATAA
>NW_018401652.1:0-91 GCF_002168275.2 Theobroma umbraticum | reverse complement strand
TAAAACAGACTATAATCGAATGTCAAACAAAGAAACGTGCAGAAAAGAGCATTCATTGGCAAGAAAAGTTCATATATAGCCTCTCAATCCT
>NW_018401651.1:0-2102 GCF_002168275.2 Theobroma umbraticum | reverse complement strand
AGTATATCGTTCTCTTTATTCAATGAATCACAACTTCTGAACTATAGTTCATGGAAGAAGAGGGGCATGCTTGGATTTGTGGCCAATTGAGCGGTGTTATGTCTAGGTTTTAACAGTTGAGTCCAATTGAGGATATGAAATTATATTGAAACTGAACTATTGATTTGCTGTTTCAATTAGTTATTTCATACTGTTTCCAGTTTGTCATAACATTTTAACAAGGATGTGTCTGTCCAATCTATTTCTTCACCTGTTTTTAGAGTTCATTGATGTAATTCCTGAGTTTGTTTCTTTTTGCTTTCTGGTTATTACCATGGCTAAAGCTAACCTAAAATGCCTATGTCATTTTTGTTATGCCTTGTTCAGATACCAAAAACTGCGGAAGGGTAAACTAGAAGAAGGTGAAACGGCAGGGTTATCCCCAACTAATCCTGCAGCAAAGTATGTCATCCTTGAGGAGATGGAGGATCAAGATGATGTCCCTTGAGAGCTTTAGAGATCAGATAATACCCATCCAATGAACCGAGTAAGCCTCCACAATGCCCTCATAGAATAAATTGACCCATGCAAATATTTCTTGATTCACCATTAATATTTTTCCATGCATGACTTTAAGTCTCATGTCATTTATCAATTCAATTCCTCTCACCAATTTTCTCTACATGTTGTAAGATGTACTAAGAGCTAGTTGAAATTCAGGTTTTACTGGAGATGCAGCTCTCAGTCTTCTATTACTTTGCTTGTCGAGAACTGCAATTGTAGTTTACCTCCATAAAGTTGGTGGCGAAACAGTAAGGTTTCCTAAATTAGTAGAAGCCACAAACAATTTTTTGACATTTTGCTGTTCATATTAAGCGGAAAACAGGCTTGTATGAAACATTTCATCAAGTTTTCAGTAGGGGGATCGATTTTTCATAAATACACGATTCCCCATGCCTAGTGTAATGTCAATTCAATTGTCATTATTTTCAAATGACATTCTTAAGTATGGTGGATAAAAATTGCTATGGTAAGCCATAGTAGATCAGGTTGTAGATTATAATTCAAGATATTTTACTTTTGACCGAATTGAAATCCCATCACGCTAGATGTTTTTTGTTGTTGCACTGAATGTAAATAACTATGAGTGTAATATCATGAAACTCATATTTTGGATTTGCCATTCCTCGTAGACCTGCTGCATGTGGCACCAAAATAAAGGATATGTTGTGTGGATGAAGAATAAGAGTTTGCCCTAATTTGAATTTGTGGAGCCTTTTGAGGCGGCAAATGAGTATTGATTTGTTGGATATTTTGAGACATTCTATGAGCGAATGCAATTATATTTTCATTATACATTTTTTAATATAGTTAGCCTGCAACTATTTTTCTTCTAGAAGAAAAGAATGATTTCTCATTAGCCTGTTAAGGCTAACAATAGTTGCGCGGGGAGTTTGTATGTCGTTTTCAAAAAAGCCTGTGTGGGTTAAAAACAATCTCCCTGGGAATGGTTTGGGAGGTTTAGTATACTTTTTACTGAATGGGGTCTTACAAGGATTGGGATAGCGTAGGCAATTCGGTCTTCGATCAACAAACAAATGTGGGTAAAATTTTGTTAATTGTGTTCACAGATGATATATATAGTTATTGCAAGTGATGGTAGAATATTAGCATTGAAATCATATCTTCAAACGAAATTTCAGACCAAGGATTTTGGGATTTGTAATGTTTCTCAGGTGCGGAGGTAGCTAGATATTGTGAGTGGCTTTTATTGTCTGCAAGGAAAGCCCTTGTTAGGCTTTGCATTTTGAAGCTTGCAAACCAACTGTATGTGGGTGAAAGGACAAAATATTCTTCCAGGTCAGCTCGATAGTCAGACTGATCAACCCATTGACTTGGCCCTTCACCTGGATCAATTATTTCATTCAGATGGTTGGGTTGTTGACTCGAAAAGATCTATATTAACTTGTCCGCTTCATGGAAAAAATTGGTGGCTTTTAAGAAATTTTTATTGCTTTAGGAGAATGAAATATGACTTTCCAAAATAATTTTAAAGTAATAGTTCAATTAATTTTTACATACGAATTGTCTTTTATAATTTTTAATAAAAAATTATTTTTCTT
>NW_018401650.1:2594-2766 GCF_002168275.2 Theobroma umbraticum | reverse complement strand
TTCATGGGAAGAAAAGTGTATTTATAGTCACCCATACCTTCAAAAGCCTTATTATTCGCATTAAATGGTTTTGTAATGCCCTAATAGATTTAAAGTTAAATGTTTTCGATATTTTTGGATAAACAAACTCTAATTTAATGCCTACCTTGAGAAACATAAAGAAAAAGGCATT
>NW_018401650.1:2497-2584 GCF_002168275.2 Theobroma umbraticum | reverse complement strand
AGAAGTCCATTTATAGTCACCCACTCCTTTAAGAGCCTTATTATGCACTTTAAATGGTTTTATAATCTCAAAATTGATTTAAATTTA
>NW_018401650.1:2331-2477 GCF_002168275.2 Theobroma umbraticum | reverse complement strand
TGAAAATAGACTAGAATTGAATCTATACCATGGGAAACATGAAGAAAAAAGTATTCATTGCCAAGAAAACTCCATTTATAGTCACGCATTCATTCAAGAGCCTTATTACTTAGTTTAAATAGTTTTATAATCTCAAAATTGATTTA
>NW_018401650.1:1811-2012 GCF_002168275.2 Theobroma umbraticum | reverse complement strand
ATTGAATGTCTACCTTGTGAAACATGAAGAAAAAAGCATTCATTGGCAAGAAAAATCTATTTATAGCGACCCATACCTTCTAAAGCCTTATTACTCGCTTTAACTGGTTTTGTAACGTCATAATTGATTTTAATTTGAATTTTTTTATACTTTTGGTTAAAACAGATTTTAATTGAATGTTTACCCTGATAAACGTAAATA
>NW_018401650.1:1527-1801 GCF_002168275.2 Theobroma umbraticum | reverse complement strand
ATAGTCACCCACTCCTTTAAGAGCCTTATTACGCACTTTAAATGGTTTTATCAACTCAAAATTAATTTAAATTTGAATGTTTTATACATTTTTGGTTAAAATAAACTAGAATTGAATCTATACCATGAGAAACAAGAAAAAAAAAGTATTCATTGGCAAGACAAAGTCCATTTATAGTCACCTATTCCTTCAAGAGCCTTATTACGAAGTTTAAATGATTTTATAATCTCAAAATTGATTTAATTTGAATGTTTTGTACGTTTTTGGTTAAAAT
>NW_018401650.1:1283-1459 GCF_002168275.2 Theobroma umbraticum | reverse complement strand
CCTTATTAATCACTTTAAATGGTTTTATAATCTCAAAATTGATTTTAAGTTGAAATGTTTTTGCTTTTCTAGTTAAAACATATTATAATTGAATGTCTGCCTTGAGAAACATAAAGAAAAGAGCATTCATTGGCAAAAGAAGTCCATTTATAGTCACCCATTCCTTCAAAAGCCTT
>NW_018401650.1:845-1178 GCF_002168275.2 Theobroma umbraticum | reverse complement strand
CATTTTTTGTTAAAACAGACTAGAATTGAATGTCTACCTTGAGAAACATGAAGATAAAAGCATGCATTGGTAAGAAAAGTCTATTTACAGTCACCCATACCTTCAAAAGCCTTATTACTTGGTTTAAATGATTTTGTAATGCCATAATTGATTTTAAGTTGATTTTTTTTTTATATTTTTGGTTAGACAAAGTTTAATTGAATGCCTACCTTGAGAAACGTAAGGTAAAAGGCATTGATTGGCAAGAGAAGTCCATTTATAGTCACCCACTCCTTTTAGAGCTTTATTATTCACTTTAAATGGTTTTATAATCTCAAAATTGATTTAAATTTG
>NW_018401650.1:223-435 GCF_002168275.2 Theobroma umbraticum | reverse complement strand
TTATAGTCACTCATTCCTTCAAAAGCTTTATTACTCACTTTAAATTGTTTCATAATCTGTAAATTGATTTAAAATTTAATTCTTTGTACATTTTTTGTTAAAGTAGACTAGAATTAAATGTCTACCTTAAGAAACATGAAGAAAAAAGTATTCGTTGCCAAGAAAAGTCCATTTATAGTCACCCATACCTTCAAAAGCCTTATTGCTCGCTT
>NW_018401650.1:0-121 GCF_002168275.2 Theobroma umbraticum | reverse complement strand
AAAAAGCATTCATTGGAAGAAAAGTGTATTTATAGTCACCCATTCCTTCAAAAGCCTTATTACTAGTGTTAAATGGTTTTGTAATGCCATAATTTATTTTAAGTTAAATGTTTTCTATATT
>NW_018401649.1:1119-1231 GCF_002168275.2 Theobroma umbraticum | reverse complement strand
TTGTCAATGAATGCCTTTTTCATTACGTTTATCAATGTAGACATCAATTCTAGTCTGTTTTAACCAAAAATATAAAAAATTTCAACTTAAAATGAATTATGGCATTATAAAA
>NW_018401649.1:736-946 GCF_002168275.2 Theobroma umbraticum | reverse complement strand
TTGAGATTACAAAACCATTTAAAGTGAGTAATAAGGCTTTTGGAGGAATGGGTGGACTTTTCTTGACAATGAATACCTTTTTCTTTATGTTTCCTACGGTAGACAAACAATTACAGTCCCTTTTAACTAAAATCAATTATGATATTATAAAACTATTTAAAGTGAGGAATGAGACTTTTGAAGGTATGGGTGACTATAAATGGACTTTTC
>NW_018401649.1:127-243 GCF_002168275.2 Theobroma umbraticum | reverse complement strand
GACTTTTCTTGCCAATGAATGCATGTTCCTTCATGTTTCTTGATGTTGGCATTCGATCATAATCTTTGTTAACGAAAAATGTGCAAAGAATTCAAATTTCAATCAATTTTGAGATT
>NW_018401649.1:0-117 GCF_002168275.2 Theobroma umbraticum | reverse complement strand
TAAAAGTGAGTATTAAGGCTTTTGAAGGAATAGGTGACTATAAATAGACTTTCTTGCCAATGAATACCTTTTTTATTGCGTTTCTTGAGATTGACAGTCAATTATAGTATGTTTTAA
>NW_018401648.1:2391-2518 GCF_002168275.2 Theobroma umbraticum | reverse complement strand
TTGACCATTTCCTTCAATTTCCTCCATTGTCGCCATCCTCCAACGGAGATGGCTAATTTGGTGCTCCAAGGCAAGTCTGGCTTTGGGAAACATTGCTCTAATATTCTAGCGGCCAGATCAACGCTCC
>NW_018401648.1:1784-1921 GCF_002168275.2 Theobroma umbraticum | reverse complement strand
ACACTGTTCCTGAAAGTAATGAGTAATAACCCTTAGTACTCGAGAGTGATCAAAGAAATGATACTCGAGGATCTTCAAACCATAAGAATCTATTGAAAGAGAACCTACAAACTGTCGCTAATATTGCAAATAGAACC
>NW_018401648.1:1281-1425 GCF_002168275.2 Theobroma umbraticum | reverse complement strand
TAGGGCTAGGAGTAAATGGTGATTATAGAGAAAAAGAAGTAGTATGTCCGGAAACCAAAGACAATAGCATAGATAATCCATTTACAGTGAACATGGAGCTGGAAACTGATAGGCTAGATGTTATGCACCTATAATGTGCATACG
>NW_018401648.1:641-752 GCF_002168275.2 Theobroma umbraticum | reverse complement strand
TTGTGTCTACAGATGAGAAATGCGGTAAGAGAGGGATTTACTTAAAACACTGCCGCCAAGGGATAGAAAATAGAAGGTGGCAGCGTTGAAACGGGAAGACAGGTACTGGTG
>NW_018401648.1:0-149 GCF_002168275.2 Theobroma umbraticum | reverse complement strand
TACTTGAAGATATGATAAACCAAACTCAGTCGAGCTTCATACCGGGCAGACAAATCACTGATAACATCATCATAGTGCAGAAGGCCACACACATTATGAGGAAAATGAAGTAAAAAAAGGGTATAATAGCAAAAAAAATTGAACTAGAA
>NW_018401647.1:4965-5092 GCF_002168275.2 Theobroma umbraticum | reverse complement strand
AATTGATTTTAAGTTTAAATTTTTTTATATTTTTGGTTAAAACATATTATAATTAAATGTTTAGCTCGACAAATGCAAAGAAAAAGGCATTCATTGGCAAGAAAAGTCTATTTATATTCACCCATTA
>NW_018401647.1:4695-4836 GCF_002168275.2 Theobroma umbraticum | reverse complement strand
TTATTACTCACTTTAAAAAATTTTATAATGCCATAATTGATTTCAAGTTGAATTTGTTTACCCTTTTACTTAAAACGTACTATAATGGAATGTCTACCTTGAGAAACAAAAAGAAAAAGGCATTCATTGGCAAGAAAAGTC
>NW_018401647.1:4503-4667 GCF_002168275.2 Theobroma umbraticum | reverse complement strand
CCTTATTACTCACTTTAAATGGTTTTAGAATCTCAAAATTGATTTTAAGTCAAAATTTTTTTATAGTTTTTAATAAAACATATTATAATTGTATGTCTAGCTCGAGAAGCATGAAGAAAAAGGCATTCATTGGGAAGAAAAGTCCAATTATAGTCACTCATTCT
>NW_018401647.1:4209-4493 GCF_002168275.2 Theobroma umbraticum | reverse complement strand
TTATTACTCACTTTAAATGGTTTTGTAATCTCATAATTGATTTTAAGCTCAAAATTTTTTATATTTTTGGTTAAAACATATTATAACTGAATGTTTAGCTCGACAAACGTGAAGAAAAAGGCATTCATTGGCAAGAAAAGTCCATTTATATTCACCAATTACTTTAAAAGCCTTATTACTCGCTTTAAATGATTTTATAATCTTAAAATTGATTTGAATTTGAATTCTTTGTACCTTTTTGATTAAAATAGATTATAATCGAATGTCAACCTTAAGAAATATGA
>NW_018401647.1:3970-4077 GCF_002168275.2 Theobroma umbraticum | reverse complement strand
CCATACCTTCAAAAAGGATTATTACTCACTTTAAATGATTTTGTGATGCCATAAATGATTTCAAGTTGAATTTTTTTACACTTTTACTTAAAACAGACTATAATTGA
>NW_018401647.1:3807-3960 GCF_002168275.2 Theobroma umbraticum | reverse complement strand
TTTTATAATCACAAAATTGATTTTTTTTTAGTTTTTATTAAAACATATTATAATTGTATGTCTAGCTCGAGAAACATAAAGAAAAAGGCATTCATTAGGAAGAAAAGTCCAATTATAGTCACTCATTCCTTCAAAAGCCTTATTACTCACTTT
>NW_018401647.1:3519-3749 GCF_002168275.2 Theobroma umbraticum | reverse complement strand
TTATAATTGAATGTTTAGCTCGACAAACATGAAGAAAAAGGCATTAATTGGCAAGAAAAGTCCATTCATATTCACCCATTAATTTAAAAGCCTTATTACTCGCTTTAAATGGTTTTATCATCTCAAAATTGATTTGAATTTGAATTCTTTGTACATTTTTGATTAAAATCAATTATAATCGAATGTCAACCTTAAGAAACATGAAGAAAAATGCATTTATTGGCAACAAA
>NW_018401647.1:3279-3502 GCF_002168275.2 Theobroma umbraticum | reverse complement strand
CCATACCTTCAAAAAGGATTATTACTCACTTTAAATGATTTTGTGATGCCATAATTGATTTCAAGTTGAATTTTTTTACACTTTTACTTAAAACGGACTATAATTGAATGTCTACCTTGAGAAACAAAAAGAAAATGGCATTCATTGGCAAAAAAAGTCCTTTTGTAGTAACTCATTCCTTCAAAAGCCTTCTTACTCACTTTAAATGGTTTTATAATCTCAA
>NW_018401647.1:3041-3179 GCF_002168275.2 Theobroma umbraticum | reverse complement strand
AACCATTTAAAGTGAGTAATAAGGCTTTTGAAGGAATGAGTGACTATAATTGGAGTTTTCTTCCCAATGAAGGCCTTTTTCTTCATTTTTTCGAGGTAGACATACAATTATAATATGCTTTCATAAAAGATGTAAAAA
>NW_018401647.1:2765-2939 GCF_002168275.2 Theobroma umbraticum | reverse complement strand
TTTCTTTTTATTTCTCAAGGTAGATATTCAGTTATACTCCGTTTTAAGTAAAAGTGTAAAAAAATTCAACTTGAAATTAAATATGGCATTATAAAATCATTTAAAGTGAGTAATAATCCTTTTTGAAGGTATGGGTGACTATAAATAGACTTTTCTTGCCAATGAATGCATTTT
>NW_018401647.1:103-2436 GCF_002168275.2 Theobroma umbraticum | reverse complement strand
ATAAAACCATTTAAAGTGAGTAATAAGGCTTTTGAAGGAATGAGTGACTATAATATGACTTTTCTTGCCAATGAATGCCTTTTTCTTTACGTTTGTCGAGCTAAACATTCAATTATAATATGTCTTAACCAAAAATATAAAAAAATTTGAACTTAAAATCAATTATGAGATTATAAAACCATTTAAAGTGAGTAATAAGGCTTTTGAAAGAATGAGTGACAATAATTGGACTTTTCTTGCCAATGAATGCCTTTTTCTTCATGCTTCTCGAGTTAGACATACAATTATAATATGTTTTATTAAAAATTGTAAAAAAAATTTGACTTAAAATCAATTTTGAGATTCTAAAACCATTTAAAGTGAGTAATAAGGCTTTTGAAGGAATGGGTTACTATAAATGGAGTTTTCTTGCCAATGAATGCCTTTTTCTTTTTGTTTCTCAACGTAGACATTCAACTATAGTACGTTTTAAGTAAAAGTGTAAAAAAATTCAACTTGAAATCAATTATGGCATTATAAAATTATTTAAAGTGAGTAATAATCCTTTTTGATGGTATGGGTGACTATAAATATACGTTTCTTGCCAATGAATGCATTTTTCTTCTTGTTTCTTAAGGTTGACATTCGATTATAATCTATTTTAATCAAAATTGTACAAAAAATTCAAATTCAAATCAATTTTGAGATTATAAAACCAGTTAAAGCGAGTAATAAGGTTGTTAAAGTAATGGGTGAATATAAATAGACTTTTCTTGCCAATGAATGCCTTTTTCTTTGCAAACAATTCAAATTTAAATCAATTTTGAGATTATAAAACCATTTAAAGTGAGTAATAAGGCTTTTAAAGGAATGGGTGAATATAAATGAACTTTTCTTGCCAATGAATGCCTCTCTTCACATTTGTTGAGTTAGACATTCAATTATAATATGTTTAAACCGAAGATGTAAAACAATTTGAACTTAAAATCAGTTATAAGATTATAAAATTATTTAAAGTGAGTAATAAAGCTTTTGAAGGTATGGGTGACTATAAATGGACTTTTCTTACCAATGAATGCCTTTTTGTTCATGTTTCTTAAGGTTGATATTCAATTATAATCTGTTTTAACTAAAAATGTATAAAAAATTCAAATTTAAATCAATTTTGATATTATAAAATCATTTAAAGTGAGTAATAAGACTTTTGAAGGAATAGGTGACTATAAATGGACTTTTTTTTCTAATGAATACCTTTTTCTTTACATTTCTTTAGGTGGACATTCAATTATAGTCTGTTTTTCCCAAAAATGTAAAAAAATTCAACTAAAAGTCAAGTATGACAAAATAAAACCATGTAAAGTAAGTAATGAGGCTTTTAAAGGTATGGGTGACTATAAGTGGACTTTTATTGCCAATGAATACTTTTTTATTCATGTTTCTTAAGCTAGACAATCAATTCTAGTCTGTCTTAACAAAAAAATTTACAAAGAATTCAAATTTAAATCAATTTTGAGATTATAAAACTATTTAAAGTAAGTAACAAGGCTTTTAAAGGAATGGGTGACTATAAATAGACTTTTGGTGCCAATGGTTGCCTTTTTCTTCATATTTCTTAAGCTAGACATTGACTTATACAATCTTTTAGCCAAAAATGTAAAAGAATTTGTACTTAAAATTAATTATGAGATGATAAAACCATTTAAAGTGAGTAATAAGGCTTTTGAAGGAATGGGTGACTATAAATGGACTTTTCTTGCCAATGAATGCCTTTTTCTTCACATTTTCCAAGGCAAACATTCAATTATAATATGTTCAAATCAAAAAATATCAAAATATACAACCTAAAATCAATTATGAGGTTATAAAAAATATTTAAAGTGAGTAATAAAGCTTTTGAAGGAATGGGTGACTATAAATGGAGCTTTCTTGCCAATGAATGCCTTTTTCTTCATGTTTCTTGAGATTGATACTCAATTATAATCTGTTTTAACTAAAAATATACAAAGAATTCAAATGTAAATAAATTTTGAGATTATAAAACTATTTAAAGCGAGTAATAAGGCTTTTGAAGGAATGAGTGACTATAAATGGACTTTCTTGCCAATGAATGCCATTTCTTTTCGTTTCTCAAGGTAGACATTTAATTATAGTCGGTTTTAAGTAAAAGTGTCAAAAAATTCAACTTGAAATCAATTATGGCATTATAAAACTATTTAAAGCGAGTAATAATGCTTTTTGAAAGTATGGGTGACCATAAATGGACTTTTATTATCAATGAATGCATTTTTCTTCACGTTTCTCGAGGTTGACATTCAATTATAATCTATTTTAATAAAAAATGTACAAAGAATTCA
>NW_018401647.1:0-93 GCF_002168275.2 Theobroma umbraticum | reverse complement strand
AATTTTGAAATTATAAAATCATTGAAAGTTAGTAATAAGGCTTTTAAAGTAATGGGTGAATATAAATGGACTTTTCTTGTCAATGAATGCCTT
>NW_018401646.1:933-1082 GCF_002168275.2 Theobroma umbraticum | reverse complement strand
ATTTATAATCTTATAAATAATTTTAAATTAATTTTTTTTTATTTTTGGTTAAAAAAGATCATAATTAATTGTTTGCATTAGGAAATATGAAGCGGAAGCCATCTGTTGACAAGAAAAGCCCATTTGTAGTCACTCATAACTTCGAAAGC
>NW_018401646.1:237-358 GCF_002168275.2 Theobroma umbraticum | reverse complement strand
GATTGTAACGACCTCTTCCTCGATTGTTACCAGCGTCTAAGACTTGTGAGTGAAGCTGCCAAATCTTGAACAAGCCTTAGTTATGATTCCGAACAATTTAAAATCGACCTACAATATTAAT
>NW_018401646.1:0-135 GCF_002168275.2 Theobroma umbraticum | reverse complement strand
AGAGATGCCATTACCTACGTTGCAGCTAGTCTCAATGTGCTGAGCGATGCACTCAAACTGATTACTTATTTACAAAAGGATATAAGGGGATGAGTCTCACAGACTCAGTGATCATCAACTCTGTGAGTAGGGCAT
>NW_018401645.1:1679-1806 GCF_002168275.2 Theobroma umbraticum | reverse complement strand
ATTCTTTGTGCATTTTTTGTTAAAAGAGATTATAATTTAATGTCAACCTCAAGAAAAATAAAGAAAAAAGTTAATTGGTAAGAAAAGTCCATTTATAGTCACCCATTCCTCCAAAAGCCTTATTACT
>NW_018401645.1:1074-1218 GCF_002168275.2 Theobroma umbraticum | reverse complement strand
CTTTAAATAGTTTTATAATCTCAAAATCGATTTAAATTTGAATTCTTTGTACATCTTTCAATAAAACTAATTGTAATTGAATGTCAACCTCTAGAAACATTGAAAAAAAGGTTCATTGGTAAGAAAATTCCATTTATAATCACC
>NW_018401645.1:0-732 GCF_002168275.2 Theobroma umbraticum | reverse complement strand
AATCTCAAAATTGATTTAAATTTGAATTCTTTGACATTTTTAGTTAAAACAAATTATGATTGAATGTCAACCTTCAGAAATATGAAGAAAAAGGTGCATTGGAAAGAAAAGTCCATTTATAGTCACCCATTCCCCCAAAAGCCTTATTACTGACTTTAAATGATTTTGTAATATCAAAATTGATTGCAATTTGAATTTTTTGTACATTGTTCATCAAAAAAGGTTATAATTCAATGTCAACCTCCAGAAACATGAAGGTAAAGGCATTCATTGGCAAGAAAAGTCCATTAATAGTCACCCATTCCTTCAAAAAGCCTTATTATTCCCTTTACATGGTTTCATAATGCCGTAATTGATTTTAAGTTGAACTTTTTTACATTTTTAGTTAAAACAGACAAGAATTGATGTCTACCTCGAGAAACATACTGAAAAAGGCATTGGTTGGCAAGAAAAGTCCATTTCTAATCACCCATTCCTTCAAAAGCATTTTTACTCACTATACATGATTTTATAAACTCAAAACTGATTTAAATTTCAATTCTTTGCACATTTTTTATTAAAACAAATTATAATTGAATGGCAGCCTTAAGAAACAAGAAGAAAAAGGCATACATTGGCAAGAAAAATCCGTTTATAGTCACCCATTCCTTCAAAAGCCTCATTTCTCGCTTTAAATGATTTTATCATGCCATAATTAATTTTTAGTTAAAGTTTTTTACATTTTTTGTTAAA
>NW_018401644.1:1765-1926 GCF_002168275.2 Theobroma umbraticum | reverse complement strand
AGTCCATTTATAGTCACCCATTCCTTCAAAAGCCTTATTACTCACTTTAAAGGGTTTTCTAGTCTTATAATTGATTTTAAGTTGAATTTTTTTATATTTTTTGTAAAGACAGGCTATAATTGAATGCCTGCCTTGCGAATTGTGAAGAAAAAAGCATTCAT
>NW_018401644.1:1373-1666 GCF_002168275.2 Theobroma umbraticum | reverse complement strand
TTTTTCATTCAAACAGACTTTAATTGAATGTCTACCTTAAGAAAAGTTAAGAAAAAAGTATTCATTGGCAAGAAAAGTCTATTTATAGCCTTATTACTTCAAAGGCCTTATTACTTGCTTTAAATGGTTTTATAATCTAATAGTTGATTTTAACTTGAATTTTTTTACATTTTTTATTAAAATAGGTAATAATTGAAGGTTTATCTCAAGAAACGTGAAAGAAAAAGTATTTATTATCTAGAAAAGTCCATTTATAGTTACCTATTCCTTCAAAAGCCTTATTACACACTTTG
>NW_018401644.1:1223-1363 GCF_002168275.2 Theobroma umbraticum | reverse complement strand
TAATGTCATAATTGATTTTAAGTTGAATTTTTTACATTTTTCGTTAAGATAGACTATAATTGAATGTTTGCCTTGACAATCGTGGTGAAAAAAGCATTCATTGATAAGAAAAGTCCATTTATAGCCTCTCATTTCTTTAA
>NW_018401644.1:598-734 GCF_002168275.2 Theobroma umbraticum | reverse complement strand
AGTTGAATTTGTTTACATTTTTGATTAAAATAGACAATAATTGACTGTCTATCTAGAGAAATATAGAGACAAAAACATTCAGTGACAAAAAAAGTCTATTTATAGTCACCCATTCCTTCAAAAGCCTTATTACTCG
>NW_018401644.1:222-340 GCF_002168275.2 Theobroma umbraticum | reverse complement strand
TGATTTTAAGTTGAATATTTTTATATTTTTCATTAAAATAGGCTATAATTGAATATTTACATCAAGAAATGTGAAGAAAAAAGCATTCATTGGTTAGAAAAGTCTATTTATAGCCTCT
>NW_018401644.1:90-192 GCF_002168275.2 Theobroma umbraticum | reverse complement strand
AAATGGTTTTATAATCTTATAATTGATTTTAAGTTGAATTGTTTTATATTTTTGTTTAAAACAGACAACAACTGAATATTTATCTCGAGAAACATGAAGGAA
>NW_018401644.1:0-80 GCF_002168275.2 Theobroma umbraticum | reverse complement strand
TTATCAAGAAAAGTCCATTTATAGATACCCATTCTTTCAAAAGCCTTATTACTCACTTTAAATGGTTTTATAATGTCATA
>NW_018401643.1:1427-1543 GCF_002168275.2 Theobroma umbraticum | reverse complement strand
AATTATGAGATTATAAAAATAATTTAAAGCGAGTAATAAGGCTTTCGAAGCCTTAGGTGACTATAATTGGATTTTTCTTGTCAATGATTGACTTTTTCTTTATGTTTCCTAAGGCA
>NW_018401643.1:1299-1417 GCF_002168275.2 Theobroma umbraticum | reverse complement strand
TGTAAACTGTTTTAACAAAAAATGTGAAAACATTCAACATAAAATCAGTTATGAGATTATAAAACTTTTGAAATTGAGTAATAAGGTTTTCGAAGGCATGGACGACTATAAATGGGCT
>NW_018401643.1:1183-1289 GCF_002168275.2 Theobroma umbraticum | reverse complement strand
ATGAATGGATTTTGCTTCACGTTTCTCAAGGAAAACATTCAATTATCATCTGTTTTAACCAAAATGTAAAAAAATTTAACTTAAAATCAATTAAGAGATTATGAAG
>NW_018401643.1:1012-1173 GCF_002168275.2 Theobroma umbraticum | reverse complement strand
TGAGTAATAAGGCTTTTGAAGACTTTGATCACTATAAATGGGGTTTTTCTGCTAATGAATAGTTTTTCTTCATGTTTCTTGAGGCAAACAATCAATTATAATCTATTTTAGCCAAAAATATAGAAACATTTAACCTAAAATCAATTATGAGATTGTAAAAC
>NW_018401643.1:880-1002 GCF_002168275.2 Theobroma umbraticum | reverse complement strand
GAGTAATAAGGCTTTTGAAGGCATTAGTGACTATAAATGGGCTTTTCTTATCAATCAATGGCTTGGTCTTTAGGATTCTCCAGGCGTATAGTCAATTATAATCTATTTTAACTAAAAATGTA
>NW_018401643.1:637-870 GCF_002168275.2 Theobroma umbraticum | reverse complement strand
TCCTAAAATCAATTTTGAGGTTGTAAAACCATTTAAAGCAAGTAATAAGGCTTTTGAAGGCTTGGGTGAATATAAATGGGCTTTTTCTGCAAATGAATGAGTTTGTCTTCATGTTTCTTAATGCAAACATTCAATTGTAATATGTTTTAAAGAAAAATGTTAAAAAATTGAACCTAAAATCAGTTATGAGATTATAAAACTATTTAAAGAGAGTAATAAGGCTTTTGAAGGCA
>NW_018401643.1:244-347 GCF_002168275.2 Theobroma umbraticum | reverse complement strand
TAAAATCAATTATGAGATTACAAAACCATTTAAAGCGAGTAATAAGGCTTTCGAGGGAATGAGTGACTGTAAATGGACTTTTCTAGCCAATGAATGCCTTTTT
>NW_018401643.1:134-234 GCF_002168275.2 Theobroma umbraticum | reverse complement strand
TCCAAGGCAGACATTCAATTATAATCCGTTTGAGCCAAAAATATAAAAAAAAATTTAACTTAGAATCAATTATGAGATTATAAAGCCATTTAAAGTGAGT
>NW_018401643.1:0-124 GCF_002168275.2 Theobroma umbraticum | reverse complement strand
TCAAAGGCTTGAGTGACTTATAAGTGGACTTTTTATACTAATGGATGACTTTTAGTTTAGGTTTCCCAAAGAACAGATTCAATTATAATATATTTTAATCAAAAATGTAAAAATATTCAAGTTA
>NW_018401642.1:3112-3229 GCF_002168275.2 Theobroma umbraticum | reverse complement strand
TTCAAAAGCCTTATTAGTCACTTTAAATGGCTTTATAATCTCGTAATTGATTTTTAGTTGAATTTGTTTTATATTTTTGATTAAAACAGACAATAATTGAATGTCTATCTTGAGAAA
>NW_018401642.1:2903-3026 GCF_002168275.2 Theobroma umbraticum | reverse complement strand
CAATTTTAGTTAAAACAGACTATAATTGAATGTCTACCTTGACAATCATGAAAACAAAAGCATTCATTAATAAGAAAAGTCCATTTATAGCTTCTCATTCCTTTAATAGCCTTTATACTCGTT
>NW_018401642.1:2291-2431 GCF_002168275.2 Theobroma umbraticum | reverse complement strand
AGTTAAATTTGTTTATATTTTTTGTTAAAATAGGCTATAATTGAATGTCTGTCTCGAGAACCGTAAAGAAAAAAGTATTCATTGATAAAAAAAGTCTATTTATAGCCTATCAGTCCTTCAATAGCCTTTTTACTCGTTCT
>NW_018401642.1:1660-1838 GCF_002168275.2 Theobroma umbraticum | reverse complement strand
TACATTTTTCATTAAAACAAACTATAATTGAATGTTTGCCTTAAGAAGTGTAAATAAAAAAGCATTAATTGGCAAGAAAAGTCTGTTTACAGCCTCCCATTCCTTTAAAAGCCTTATTACTCAATTTAAATGATTTTATAATCTAATAATTGATTTTAAGTTAAATGTTTTTACATTT
>NW_018401642.1:1390-1560 GCF_002168275.2 Theobroma umbraticum | reverse complement strand
AATGTAAAAACATTTAACTTAAAATCAATTATTAGATTATAAAACCATTTAAATTGAGCAATAAGGCTTTTAAAGGAATAGGAGGCTGTAAACAGACTTTTCTTGCCAATTAATGCTTTTTTCTTTACACTTCTTAAGGCAAACATTCAATTATAGTTTGTTTTAATGAA
>NW_018401642.1:1253-1380 GCF_002168275.2 Theobroma umbraticum | reverse complement strand
AAATTGAACTTAAAATTAATTATGAGATTATAAAACCATTTAGAACCAGTAAAAAGACTGTTGAAGGAATGGAAGGCTATAAATGGACTTTTCGTATCAATGAATGGTTTTTTCTTCATGTTTCTTG
>NW_018401642.1:625-754 GCF_002168275.2 Theobroma umbraticum | reverse complement strand
AGAACGAGTAAAAAGGCTATTGAAGGACTGATAGGCTATAAATAGACTTTTTTTTATCAATGAATACTTTTTTCTTTACGGTTCTCAAGACAGACATTCAATTATAGCCTATTTTAACAAAAAATATAA
>NW_018401642.1:514-615 GCF_002168275.2 Theobroma umbraticum | reverse complement strand
TAAATGGACTTTTCTTGCCAATGAATACTTTTGTCTTCAGTTTCTTCAGATAGACAGTCAATTATTGTTTGTTTTAATCAAAAATGTAAAAATATTCAACT
>NW_018401642.1:0-142 GCF_002168275.2 Theobroma umbraticum | reverse complement strand
TACGAGATTATAAAGCCATTTAAAGTGACTAATAAGGCTTTTGAAGGAGTGGGAAGCTATAAATAGACTTTTCTTGATAATGAATGCCTTTTTCTTCACATTTCTTGAAATAGACATTCAATTATTCTCTGTTTTAATCAAA
>NW_018401641.1:1169-1295 GCF_002168275.2 Theobroma umbraticum | reverse complement strand
TATAATCTCATAATTGATTTTAAGTTGAATATTTTTACATTTTTAGATAAAACATACTATAATTGAATGTCAACCTTGAGAAACATGAAGAAACAAGCATTCAAGGACAAGAAAAGTCCATTTAGA
>NW_018401641.1:623-801 GCF_002168275.2 Theobroma umbraticum | reverse complement strand
CTTCAAAAAGCTTATTACTCGCTTTAAATAGTTTTATAATCTCGTAATTGATTAGAAGTTGAATTATTTTACATGTTTATTAAAGCAGACTATAAGTGATTTTTTGCCTTGGGAAACGTGCAATAAAAGCCATTCATTGAGAAGAAAAGTCCATTTATAATCACTCATTCCTTCAAAA
>NW_018401641.1:0-114 GCF_002168275.2 Theobroma umbraticum | reverse complement strand
TTTTTTATTAAAACATGCTATAATTGAATGTCTACCTCCAGAAACGTGAAGAAGCAAGCATTGTTTGCAAAGAAAAGTCCATTTAAAGTCACGCTTTCCATCAAAAAGCTTATT
>NW_018401640.1:1150-1252 GCF_002168275.2 Theobroma umbraticum | reverse complement strand
GATAGACAGTCAATTATCATCTGTTTTAATCAAAAATGTTAAAAAATTCAACTTAAAATCAATTAGTAGATTTGTAAACCATTTAAAATGAGTAATAAGGCT
>NW_018401640.1:1022-1140 GCF_002168275.2 Theobroma umbraticum | reverse complement strand
TGGAAAGCTATAAATAGACTTTTCTTGCCAATGAATGCTTTTTTTTTCACTTTTCTCGAGGCAGACATTTAATTATAGTCTTTTTTAATGACAAATATAAAAAAATTGAATTTAAATT
>NW_018401640.1:666-931 GCF_002168275.2 Theobroma umbraticum | reverse complement strand
AGACATTCGATTATAGTCTGTTTTAACTAAAATTATTAAAAAATTCAACTTAAAATCATTTATGACATTATAAAACCATTCAAAGCGTATCATAAGGCTTTTGAAGGAATAGATGACTATAAATAGACTTTTCTTGATAATAAATACATTTTTCTTCACGTTACTCGAGATAGACATTCAATTATTGTCTGTTTTAATCAAAAATGTAAATCAATTTCACCTAAAATCAATTATTAGATTATAAAACCATTTAAAGCGAGTAATA
>NW_018401640.1:322-445 GCF_002168275.2 Theobroma umbraticum | reverse complement strand
GAAGTGAGTAATATGGCTTTTGAAGAAAAGGATGACTATAAATAGACTTTTCTTCACCAATAAATGCTTTTTTCTTCACGTTTCTCGAGCCAAATATTCAATTATAGTATGTTTTAATGAAAA
>NW_018401640.1:234-312 GCF_002168275.2 Theobroma umbraticum | reverse complement strand
ATTGAACTTAAATTTAATTATGAGATTACAAAATCATTTAGAATGAGTAAAAAAGCTATTAAAGGAATGGGAGGCTAT
>NW_018401640.1:0-152 GCF_002168275.2 Theobroma umbraticum | reverse complement strand
AATGTAAAAAAATTCAACTTAAAAATGATTACGAGATTATAAAACCATTTAAAGTGGCAAATAAGGCTTTTGTAGTAGTGGGAGGCTATAAATAGACTTTTTCTTGCCAATGAATGCTTTTTTCTTCACATTTCTTGAAATAGACATTCAAT
>NW_018401639.1:1164-1398 GCF_002168275.2 Theobroma umbraticum | reverse complement strand
AGTCACCCATTCCTTCAAAAAGCCTTATTACTCGCTTTACATGTTTTTATAATGCCATAATTAATTTTAAGCTGAACTTTTTTTATATTTTTGGTTAAAAAAGACTAGAATTGATGTCTACCTTGATAAACGTGATGAAAAAGGTATTCATTTGCAAGAAAAGTCCATTTATAGTAACCCATTCTTTCAAAAGCCTTATTACTCATTTAAATGGTTTTATAATCTCAAAATTGA
>NW_018401639.1:577-900 GCF_002168275.2 Theobroma umbraticum | reverse complement strand
TTTTTTATTAAAACAAATTATATTTGAATGGCAGCCTCAAGAAACGAGAAGAAAAAGGTATACATTGGAAAGAAAAATCTGTTTATAGTCACCCATTCTTTCTAAAGCCTCATTACTCGCTTTAAATCGTTTTATCATGCCATAATTAATTTTTGGTTGAAGTTTTTTACATTTTTGGTTAAAACAAACTATAATTGAATGTAAATCTAGAGAAACGCAAAGAAAAAGATATCTGTTGGCAAAAAAAGTCCAGTCATAGTCACCCATTTCTTCAAAAACCTTAATACTCACTTTAAATGGTTTTGTAATCTCAAAATTGATTG
>NW_018401639.1:0-119 GCF_002168275.2 Theobroma umbraticum | reverse complement strand
ATTCTTTGTACATTTTTAGTTAAAAAATATTATAATTCAATGTCAACCTAAAAAATTGTGAAGGGAAAGGCATTCATTGGCTAGAAAAGTCTATTAATAGTCACCCATTTCTTCAAAAA
>NW_018401638.1:7888-8080 GCF_002168275.2 Theobroma umbraticum | reverse complement strand
TAATCTCATAATTGATTTTAAGTTGAATGTTTTTACATTTTTAGTTGAAACAGATTATAATTTAATGTTTGCCCTGGGAAACATGAAGAAATACCCATTCATTGACAAGAAAAGCCTATTTATAGTCACCCAAGCCTTCAAATGATTTATTACTCTCTTTAAATGGTTTTATAACCTCAACATTGATTTTAA
>NW_018401638.1:7668-7878 GCF_002168275.2 Theobroma umbraticum | reverse complement strand
TTTATATTTTTGGTTAAAACAGATTATAATTGAATGTTTTCCTTTGTAAACCTCAAGAAAAAGTTATTCATTTTCAAGAAAAGCCCATTATAGTCAGCCAAGCCTTCAAAAGCCTTATTACTCTGTTTAAATAATTTATAACCTCATAATTGATTCTAAGTTGAACATTCTTACGTTTTTGGTTAAAACAGATTATAATTGAATGTTTGC
>NW_018401638.1:6270-7645 GCF_002168275.2 Theobroma umbraticum | reverse complement strand
CGTTTATTGGCAAGAAAAGCCCATTTATAGTCACCCAAGCCTTCAAAAGCCCTATTATACTTTTTAAATGGTTTTGTAGTCCCATAAATGATTTTAAGCTGAATGGCTGTTATATTTTTCGTTAAAGCAGACTATAATTGAATGTTTATCTTAAAAAACATGAAGAAAGACACATTCATTTGCAAGAAAAGCCCATTTATAGTCACCAAAGCATTCAATAGCCTTATTACTCTCTTTAAATGGTTTTAAAATCTCATAATTGATTTTAAGTTGAATGTTGTTACATTTTTAGTTAAAACAGATTATAATTGAATGTTTTCCTTGGGAACCATGAAGAAAAACCCATTCATTGGTAAGAAAAGCCCATTTATAGTCACCCAAGCGTTCAATAGCCTTATTACTCTCTTTAAATAGTTTTAAAATCTCATAATTGATTTTAAGTTGAATGTTGTTACATTTTTAGTTAAAATAGATTATAATTGAATGTTTGCCTTGGGAAACTTGAAGAAAAACCCAGTCATTGGCAAGAAATCCCCATTTATAGTCACCCAAGCCTTTAAAAGACTTATTACTCTTTTTAAATGGTTTTATAGCCTCAAAATTGATTTTTAGTTGAATTTTTTTTATATTTTTAGTTAAAACAGATTATAATTGAATGTTTTCCTCGGTAAACCTGAAGAAAAAGTCATTCATTTTCAAGAAAAGCCCATTATAGTCACACAAGCCTTCAAAAGCCTTATTACTCGATTTAAATAGTTTTATAACCTCATAATTGATTTTAAGTTCAACTTTCTTACATTTTTTGATAAAACAGATTATAATTGAATGTTTGCATTGGGAAAGATAAAGAAAAAAGCCATTTATTGGTAAGAAAAGCCCATTTATAGTCACCCAAGCCTTGAAAAGCCATATTACTCGTTTTAAATAGTTTTGTAGTCCTACAAATGATTTCAAGCTGAATGGCTTTTATATTTTTTGTTAACATAGATTATAATTGAATGTTTGCCTTGAAAAACATGAAGAAAAACCCATTCATTCTCAAGAAAAGCCCATTTATAGTCACCCAAGCCTTTAAAAGCCTTATCAGTCGCTTTAAATAGTTTTATAATCTCATAATTGATTTTAAGTTGAATTTTTTCACATTTTTTAGTTAAAACATATTATAATTGAATGTTTACCTTGGAAAACATAAAGAAACACCCATTCATTGACAAGAAAAGACCATTTATAGTCATTCAAGCCTTTAAAAGCCTTACTACTTCCTTAAATGATTTTGTAATCCCATAATTGATTTTAAGTTGAATGTTTTTTACATTTTTAATTAAAACAGATTATAATTGAATGTTTTCCTTGAGAAACATGAAGAAAAACCAAT
>NW_018401638.1:3301-5415 GCF_002168275.2 Theobroma umbraticum | reverse complement strand
AAAACGTGAGAAAAAAGTCATTCATTAGTACGAAAAGCCAATTTATAGTCACCTAATCCTTTAAAAGTCTTATTACTCACTTTAAATGGTTTTATAAGCTTGTAATTGATTTTAAGTTGAATTTTTTACATTTTTTGTGAAAACAGATTGTAATTGAATATTCACCTTAGGAAACGTTAAGAAAAAGCCATTTAATGAAAAGAAAAGTCCAATTATAGTCACCCATTCCTTCGAAAGCATTACTACTTCCTTTAAATGGTTTTGTAATCCCATAATTGATTTTAAACTGAATGTATTTTACATTTTTAGTTAAAACAGATTATAATTAAATGTTTTCCTTGAGAAACATGAAGAAAAACCAATTCATTGGCAAGAAAAGCCCATTTATAGTCACTCAAGCCTTCAAAAGCCTTATTACTCTCTTTAAATGATTTTATAACCTCATAATTGATTTTAAGTTGAACTTTCTTGCGTTTTTGGTTAAAACATGTTACAATTGAATGTTTTCCTTGAAAAACGTATGGAAAAAGTCATTCATTGGCATGAAAAGACCATTTATAGGCACCCAATACATCAAAAGCCTTATTACTCGCTTTAAATGGTTTTAGAACTTGATAATTGATTTTAAGTTGAATTTTTTATGTTTTATGTGAAAAAAGATTGTAATTGAATGTTTTCCTCGGGAAACATGAAAAAAAAGCCATTTATTGGCAAGAAAAGTCCAATTACAGTCACCCCTTCCTTCAAAAGCCTTACTACTTCTTTTAAATGGTTTTGTAATCCCGTAATTGGTTTTAAGCTAAATGTTTTTTACATTTTTTATTAAAACATATTATAATTGAATGTTTTCCTTGAAAAACATGAAGAAAAACCAATTCATTGTCAAGAAAAGCCCCTTTATAGTCACCAAAACCTTCGAAAGCCTTATTACTAGAGTTACATGGTTTTATAATCTCAAAATTGATTTTAAGTAGAGCTTTTTTTACATTTTTGGTTAAAATAGATTATAATTGAATGTTTTCCTCGTGAAACGTGAAGAAAAACTAATTCACTGGCAAGAAAAGCCCATTTATAGTCACCCAAGCCTTCGAAAGCCTTATTACTCGCTTTAAATAGTTTAATAATCTCATAATTGATTTTAAGTTGAGTTATTTTTATATTTTTTATTAAAACAAATTATAATTGAATGTTAGCCTTGAGAAACATGAAGAAAAACCCATTCGTTGGCAAGAAAAGTCTATTAATAGTCACCCAAGCCTTCAACAGCCTTATTACTCTCTTTAAATGGTTTTATAACGACATAATTGATTTTTAGTTGAATTTTAATTTTATATTTTTGCTTAAATCAGGTTATAATTGAATGTTTACCTTTAGAAACATGAAGAAAACCACATTCATTGGCAAGAAAAGCCCATTTATTGTCACCCAAGCCTTCAAAAGCCCTATTACTCGCTTTAAATAGTTTTGTAGTGCCATAATTGATCTAAAGCTGAATGGTTTTTATATTTTTGATTAAAACAGATTATAATTGAATGTTTACCTTAAGAAACATGAAGAAAAACCCATTCATTGGCAAGAAAAGCCTATTTATAGTCACCCAAGCTTTCAAAAGCCTTATTAATCTCGTTAAATGGTTTTATAATCTCATAATTGATTTTAAGTTGAATGTTTTCACATTTTTAGTTAAACCAGATTATAATTGAATGTTTGCCTTGGGAAACATGAAGAAAAACCCTTTCATTGGAAAGAAAATTCCCTTTATAGTCACCCAAGCCTTCAAAAGCTTTATAACTCTCTTTAAATCGTTTTATGATCTCATAATTGATTCTAAGTTGATTTTTTTTATACTTTTGCTTAAAACAGATTATAAATAAATGTTTATCTTTGGGAACGTGAAGAAAAATGAAGTTATTGGCAAAAAAAGCCCATTTATAGTCACCGAAGCCTTCAAAAACCTCATTACTCTCTTTAAATAGTTTTATAACCTCAAAATTGATTTTAAGTTGAATTTTTTTATATTTTTGTTTAAAACAGAACATAATTGAATATTTTCTTTGGGAAAACTGAAGCAAAAGCCATTCATTGACAAGAAAAGCCCATTTATAGACACCCAA
>NW_018401638.1:1218-3201 GCF_002168275.2 Theobroma umbraticum | reverse complement strand
AAGGCTTGGGTGACTGTAAGTGGGCTTTTTCTTGCCAATGAATGGGTTTTCCTTTATGTTTCTTGAGGCAAAGATTCAATTATAATATGTTTTAATCAGAAATGTAAAAAAACTCAACTTCAAGTCAATTCTGAGATTATAAAACCAGTTAAAGCAAGTAATAAGGCTTTTAAGGGCTTGAGTAACTATAAATGGGCTTTTTTTGCCAATAAATTGGTTTTTCCTCACGTTTCTTAAGCCAAACATTCAATTACAGTCTGGTTTAGCCAACAATGTAATACAATTCAACCTAAAATCAATTTTGTGATTATAAAACTGTTAAAAGAGTAATGAGCTTTTCTTCCCAACGAATGGGTTTTTTTTCATGTTTCTTAAGGCTAACATTCAATTATAATCTGTTTTAACCAAAAATTTTAAAAACACTCAACTTAAAATTAATTATGAGATTATAAAACCATTTAAAGCGAGTAATAAGGCTTTCGAAGGCTTGGGTGACCAGAAATGGACTTGGCTTGCCAATGTATTGGTTTTTCTTCATGTGTCTCCAGGAAAACATTCAATTATAATCTGTTTTAACCAAAAATATAAAAAAATTAAACCTAAAATCAATTTTAAGGCTATAAAACCATTTAAAGAAGGTGATAAGGCTTTTGAAGGCTTAGGTGACTATAAATGGGCTTTTCTTGCCAATGAATGGATTTTTCTTCATGTTTCCCTAGGAAAATATTCAATTATAATCTGTTTTAACCAAAAATGTAAAAAAACTCAACTTAAAATCAATTATGAGATTATAAAACTATTAAAAGCAAGTAATAAGGCTTTCGAAGACTTGGGTGACTATAAATGGGCTTTTCTTGCCAGTGAATTAGTTTTTCTTTATGTTTCTCGGGGCAAACATTCAATTATAATATGTTTGAACTAAAATTGTAAAAAAACTCAACCTAAAATCAATTATGAGATTATAAAACTATTTAAAGAGAGTAATAAGGCTTTTGAAGGCTTGGGTGACTATAAATGGGCTTTTCTTGCCAATGAATTGATTTTTGTTCATGTTTCTCAAGGAAAACATTCAATTATAATTTGTTTTAATAAAAAATGTAAAAAACATTCAGCTTAAAATTAATTATGAAATTACAAAACCATTTAAAGGAAGTAGTAAGGCTTTTATAAGAATGGGTGACTATAATTGGACTTTTCTTGTCAATAAATGGCTTTTGCTTCATGTTTCCCAAGGCAAACATTCAATTACAATTTTTTTTCACATAAAATGTAAAACATTCAACTTAAAATCAATTATCAGGTTATAAAACCATTTAAAGCAAGTAATAAGACTTTTGAAAGATTGTGTGACTATAAATGGCCTTTTGTACCAATGAATGACTTTTTCCTCACGTTTTCCAAGGAAAACATTCAATTGTAACATGTTTTAACTAAAAACGCAAGAAAGTTCAACTTAAAATCAATTATAAGGTTATAAAATCATTTATAGAGAGTAATAAGGCTTTTGAAGGCTTTGGTGACTCTAAATGGAGTTTTCTTGCCAATGAATTGGTTTTTCTTCATATTTTTCAAGAAAAATATTCAATTATAATCTGTTTTAACTAAAAATGTAAAAAACATTCGACTTCAAATCAATTATGGGATTACAAAACTATTTAAAGGAAGTAGTAAGGCTTTCGAAGGAATTGGTGACTATAATTAGAGTTTTCTTGCCAATAAATGGCTTTTTCTCCACGTTTCCCAAGGCAAACATTCAATTAAAATCTATTTTCATAAAAACATGTAAAAAATTCAACTTAAAATCAATTATGAGGTTATAAAACTATTTAAAGCGAGTAATAAGGTTTTTGAAGGATTGGGTGACTATAAATGGGCTTTTCGTACCAATGAAGGACTTTTTCCTCACATTTTTCAAGGTAAACATTCAATTATAATATGTTTTAACTAAAAACATACGAAAGTTCACCTTAAAATCAATTATGA
>NW_018401638.1:654-847 GCF_002168275.2 Theobroma umbraticum | reverse complement strand
TGTAAAAAACATTCAACTTAAAATCAATTATGGGATTACAAAACCATTTAAAGGGAGTAGTAAGACTTTTAAAGGAATGGGTGACTATAATTGGACTTTTATTGCCAATGAATGGCTTTTTCTTCACGTTTCCAAAGGAAAACATTTAATTATAATCTGTTTTAACCAAAAATGTAAAAAATTCAACTTAAAA
>NW_018401638.1:0-140 GCF_002168275.2 Theobroma umbraticum | reverse complement strand
CATTCAATTTTAATCTGTTTTAACTAAAAATGTAAAAAAATTCAACTTAAAATCGATTATGAGAATATAAAACCATTTAAAGCGTATAATAAGGCTTTCGAAGGCTTGGGTGACTATAAATGGTTTTCTTGCCAATGAAT
>NW_018401637.1:1615-1811 GCF_002168275.2 Theobroma umbraticum | reverse complement strand
TCCTTTAAAAGCCTTATTACTCACTTTAAATGGTTTTATAATCTCAAAATGATTGAAATTTGAATTCTTTACACATTTTTGGTTCAAATAGATTATAATTAAATGTCTAGCTTGAGAAATGTAAAGAAAAGGGCTTCATTGGCAAGAAAACTCCAATTATAGTCACTCATTCCTTCAAAAGCCTTTCTACTCATTT
>NW_018401637.1:1496-1605 GCF_002168275.2 Theobroma umbraticum | reverse complement strand
TTGACTTGAGAAACGCAAAGAAAAAGGTATTCATTGGCAAGAAAGGTCCATTAACAGTCACCCATTCCTTTAAAAGCCTTATTACTCACTTTAATTGGTTTTTTAATCT
>NW_018401637.1:1093-1218 GCF_002168275.2 Theobroma umbraticum | reverse complement strand
ATATTATAATTGAATGTTTAGCTCGACAAACATGAATAAAAAGGCATTCATTGGCAAGAAAAGTCCATTTATATTCACCCATTACATTAAAAGCCACATTACTCACTTTAAATGGTTTTATAATC
>NW_018401637.1:506-622 GCF_002168275.2 Theobroma umbraticum | reverse complement strand
ATGTCTGCCTCAAGAAACGAAAAGAAAAAGGCTTTCATTGGCAAGAAAAGTCTACTTATAACCACCCATTCCTTCGAAAGCCTTATTACTCTTTTTAAATTGTTTTATAATCTCAA
>NW_018401637.1:347-496 GCF_002168275.2 Theobroma umbraticum | reverse complement strand
AATTTGAATTCTTTGTACATTTTCGGTTAAAACAGATTATAATTGAAAGTCTACCTCAAGCAACGTGAAGAAAAAGACATTTGTTAGCAAGAAAACTCCATTTATAGTCATTCATTCCTTCAAAAGCCCTATTACTCATTTTAAATGGT
>NW_018401637.1:197-337 GCF_002168275.2 Theobroma umbraticum | reverse complement strand
TCATAATTGAATTTAGGATGTATATTTTGATATTTTTTGGTTTGGACAGATTATAATTGAATGTTTGCCTTGAGAAACGTTAACAAAAAGTTATTCCTTGCCAAGAAAGGTTCATTTATAGTCACCCATTCCTTTAAAAG
>NW_018401637.1:0-187 GCF_002168275.2 Theobroma umbraticum | reverse complement strand
CACTTTAAATGGTTTTATAATCTCAAAATGATTTAAATTTGAATTCTTTACACATTTTTAGTTAAAATAGATTATAATTAAATGTCTAGCTTGAGAAATGTAAAGAAAAGGCCTTCATTGGCAAGAAAACTCCAATTATAGTCACTAATTCTTTCAAAAGCCTTTCTACTCATTTTAAATGATTTTT
>NW_018401636.1:1815-1938 GCF_002168275.2 Theobroma umbraticum | reverse complement strand
GGTGACTTTAATTAGACTTTTCTTGCCAGTGAATTCCTTTTTCCTCATGTTTCTAAGCTAGACAATCAATATAATATGTTTTAACCAAAAATGGAAAAATATTTGAACTTAAAATCAATTATG
>NW_018401636.1:1511-1648 GCF_002168275.2 Theobroma umbraticum | reverse complement strand
AATGGGTGAATATTAATAAACTTTTCTTACCAATGAATGCCTTGTCGTTCATGTTTCTTGATGTTGACATTTAATTATAATATTTTTTTAACCAAAAATGTGCAAAGAATTCAAATTTCAATCAATTTGGAGATTAC
>NW_018401636.1:1100-1214 GCF_002168275.2 Theobroma umbraticum | reverse complement strand
AGGAATGGGTGACTATAAATGGATTTTTCTTGCCAATGTATGCCTTTTTCTTCGCATTTTTGGAAATTGACATTCAATTATAATATGTTTTAACCAAAAATGTAAAAAGAATTC
>NW_018401636.1:850-985 GCF_002168275.2 Theobroma umbraticum | reverse complement strand
TGGATGACTATAAATAGACTTTTCTTGCCAATGAATGCCTTTTTTCATACGTTTCTCGAGGTAGACATCAATTCTAGCCTCTTTTAACCAAAAATATAAAAAAGTTCAGCATAAAATCAATTGTGGCATTATAAA
>NW_018401636.1:250-389 GCF_002168275.2 Theobroma umbraticum | reverse complement strand
TGACTTTAATTAGACTTTTCTTGCCAGTGAATTCCTTTTTCCTCATGTTTCTCAGGCAAAACAATCAATTATAATATGTTTTAAACAAAAATGGAAAAATATTTGAACTTAAAATCAATTATGAGATTATAAGACCATT
>NW_018401636.1:0-115 GCF_002168275.2 Theobroma umbraticum | reverse complement strand
CAATTTGGAGATTACAAAACCATTTAAAGCGAGTATTGAGGCTTTTGAAGGAATGGGTGACTATAAATTGACTTTTCTTGCCAATGAATTCCTTTTTCTTTGCGTTTCTCAAGAT
>NW_018401635.1:1500-1629 GCF_002168275.2 Theobroma umbraticum | reverse complement strand
ATCAAAGGCATGCTGGCTCACTGCATTCCATTCCCATGCCCGACCTTTTTTCAACATGTCGCTGAATGGCGCAGCAATGCCTGAATACCCCTCAATGAACCGACGATAGTAGTTAGCCAACCCGAGGAA
>NW_018401635.1:795-927 GCF_002168275.2 Theobroma umbraticum | reverse complement strand
GGTAGTACCCGGACCGTAAATCCAACTTCGAAAACCAGTGCACACTGCCTAGGTGATGGAACAAGTCGGCTATGAGCGGGATCGGGTACTTATTCTTGACCGTTAGCTTGTTCAAAGCTCGGTAGTCGATGC
>NW_018401635.1:694-785 GCF_002168275.2 Theobroma umbraticum | reverse complement strand
TGAACCATCGTGTTTCTTCTGAACCAAAACCGGAGCACCAAAGGGAGATTTGGATGGCCTAATGAACCCGGCGTCAATAAGCTCCCCGAGT
>NW_018401635.1:0-119 GCF_002168275.2 Theobroma umbraticum | reverse complement strand
ACTTGAATTCTGTCCAGAAATCTGATTCCCATAGCTACATCGTAGTCATCCATCGAAATGATCTCAATATCCATAGCCCTATGCCACTGTCCAAGCTGCACATCAATCCCTTTGGCAAT
>NW_018401634.1:1089-1182 GCF_002168275.2 Theobroma umbraticum | reverse complement strand
AAGCATCAATTTATGATATGTTTTAACTCAAAATGAAAAAAATTTAATTCAAAAATATTTTTACGATTATAAAACTATTCTAAGAGAGTAATT
>NW_018401634.1:948-1079 GCF_002168275.2 Theobroma umbraticum | reverse complement strand
AGGTGTGAGGGACAACAAATAAACTGTTCTTGACAACACACGACTTTCGCTTCATGTTTTCTCAATGAAAATATCAAATTATGATCTCTTTTAAGCAAAAGTGAAAGCAATACAATCTAAAATCATTTATA
>NW_018401634.1:799-938 GCF_002168275.2 Theobroma umbraticum | reverse complement strand
AACCATTTAAAGCGAGTAACTAGGCTTCCGAAGGCATAGGTGACTATGAATGGACTTTTCTTGTCATTGAATGGCTTTTGCTTCATGTTTCTCAATGTAGACATCAAATTAGGATCTGTTTTAAGAAAAAATGAGAACA
>NW_018401634.1:664-789 GCF_002168275.2 Theobroma umbraticum | reverse complement strand
AAATCATTTATAAGATTATAAAATCATTTAGAGTGAGTAATGATTTAGTCTTGAAACAATAAGTAGACAAAAGAAATGGGATGTGTATTAATTGTTTATGTTTGTGGCAGCAATGTTGACCATGG
>NW_018401634.1:255-492 GCF_002168275.2 Theobroma umbraticum | reverse complement strand
ATGTTGATGAAAACTATGAGATGTGGTTAAGGATTTATTGGTTTATATGTTGTCGTGTATAAGTACAATTAAGTGTATTGGGTTTGAATTGTTGCTAGGAAGTGTGTTAGAAAGGAAAGTTTGCCGTAGTGGAATGCCAGAGGAGGTAACGGGTGATCGGCAAGTAAAATTAGCAAGATACACCCCCGGATCACTAGCGACATAGTATTCCGCTATTGGAAAGTGAGTAAAGGTGTC
>NW_018401634.1:155-245 GCF_002168275.2 Theobroma umbraticum | reverse complement strand
GATTCCATAACATATATAGTATAATGTTTTACATGCTACTATACATGATAGATTTATAAGCTGTTATTGTGGAAAACATGAGTTGGTAAA
>NW_018401634.1:0-145 GCF_002168275.2 Theobroma umbraticum | reverse complement strand
TGTGAATGCCATGCTTTTAAGAGGATTTGTATATATGTAAGTATAACTATATATGTAAAGGATTTTAAACTAGGAAACAAATGTTTTTACGATGATTTATATCAAAGTGTGCCTTATTGATTTGTGTGATGTGCATTCATGAACA
>NW_018401633.1:761-1351 GCF_002168275.2 Theobroma umbraticum | reverse complement strand
TTCGAGAAACGTGAAGAAAAAGGCATTCATTGGAAAGAAAAGTCCATTTATAGTTACCCATTCTTTCAAAAGCTTTATTACTCGATTTAAATGGTTTTACAATCTCATAATTAGTTTTAAGTTGAATTTTTTTTGCATTTTTCTTTAAACCAGACTATAATTGAATGTGTCCTATTCCTTTAAATCTCACGTTTTTGGTTAAAACAGATTAGAATTCAGTGTTTACCTCATAAAACGTGAAGAAAAATACATTAATTGGTAAAAAAAGTTGATTTATAGTCTCCTATTCTTTCAAAAGATTTATTACTTGCTTTAAATAGTATTATAATCTCATAATTGATTTTGAGTTGAATTTTTTAACATTTTTAGTTAACACTAACTATAATTAAATGTATAGCTCGAGAAACGTGAAGAAACAAGCATTCATTGGAAAGACAAGTGCATTTATAGTCTCATATTCTTTCAAAAGCCTTATTACTCGCTTTAAATGATTTTATAATCTCAAAATTGATTTCAGGTTCAATATTTTTTACATTATTGGTTAAAACAGATTATAATTGAATGTTTAGCTTAAGAAATGTATAGAAAAA
>NW_018401633.1:144-254 GCF_002168275.2 Theobroma umbraticum | reverse complement strand
GAAACAAGCATTCATTAGCAAGAAAAGTCTATTTATAGTCACCCATTCCTGTAAAAGCCTTTGTACTCGCTTTAAATTGTTTTATAATCTCATAATTGATTTTAAATTGA
>NW_018401633.1:0-134 GCF_002168275.2 Theobroma umbraticum | reverse complement strand
ATTTTTAGTTAAAATAGACTATAATTGAATGTCTACCTTGGGAAACATGCAAAAAGATCCATTCATTTAGAGAAAAAGTCCTTTTATAGTCACCCATTCCTTCAAAAGGCTTATTACTTGCTTTAAATTATTTT
>NW_018401632.1:22689-22774 GCF_002168275.2 Theobroma umbraticum | reverse complement strand
TCTCTTTTTCTTCACGTTTGAAGGCAGACAATCAAATATTGTCTGTTTTGACCAGAAATGTAAAAAAAATTCAATTGAAAATTAA
>NW_018401632.1:22556-22679 GCF_002168275.2 Theobroma umbraticum | reverse complement strand
ATAAAACAATTTAAAGCGAGTAAAAAAGCTTTGAAAAAAATGGGTGACTATAAATAGACTTTTCTTGCTAATGAATGCGAGTAATAAGACTTTTGAAGGAATGAATGACTATAAATGGACTTT
>NW_018401632.1:22113-22256 GCF_002168275.2 Theobroma umbraticum | reverse complement strand
ACTTGCATTCAATTATACTCTATTTTAATAAAATATATAAAACAATTCAACTTAAAATTGATTATGAGTTTAAAAAACCAATTAAAGCAGGTAATAAGGCTTTTGAAGGAATGAGTGACTCTAAATAGACTTTTCTTCTCAAT
>NW_018401632.1:21711-21870 GCF_002168275.2 Theobroma umbraticum | reverse complement strand
TAAAACAATTTAAAGCGCATAATAAGGGTTTTGAAAGAATGGTTGACTATAAATAAACTTTTTTGCTCATTGAATGGCTTTTTTTACTTGTTTGTCGAGGTAGAGATTCAATTATAGTCTGTTTTAACCAAAAATGTAAAACAATTCAACTTAAAATCA
>NW_018401632.1:21410-21588 GCF_002168275.2 Theobroma umbraticum | reverse complement strand
AAAACCAATTAAAGCGGGTAATAAGGCTTTTGAAGGAATGGGTGATTATAAATGGATTTTTTTTCTCAATGAATGGCTTATTTTACACGTTTCTTGAGGCAAGCATTTAGTTATAGTCTGTTTGAATAAAAAATGTAAACAAATTCTACTTAAAATTAATTTTGAGATTATAAAACAA
>NW_018401632.1:20895-21034 GCF_002168275.2 Theobroma umbraticum | reverse complement strand
GAGTTTATAAAACCAATTAAAGCGATAATAAGGCTTTTGAAGGAATGAGTGACTTTAAATAGACTTTTTTTCTCAATGAATGGCCTATTCTACATGTTTCTCGAGGTAAACATTCAATTATAGTATGTTTTAATAAAAA
>NW_018401632.1:20606-20795 GCF_002168275.2 Theobroma umbraticum | reverse complement strand
AAAATGTAAAAAAATTCAACTTAAAATCAATTATGAGTTTATAAAACTAATTAAAGCGAGTGATAAGGCTTTTGACGGTATGGGTGACTATAAATGGACTTTTCTTTATCAATGCCCTTTTCTTTATGTTTCTGAAGGTAGACATTCAATCATAGTATAGTTTAATTAAAAATGTAAAAAATTCAACTT
>NW_018401632.1:20257-20596 GCF_002168275.2 Theobroma umbraticum | reverse complement strand
ATGAGATTATAAAACAATTTAAAGGGAGTAATAAGCCTTTTGAAGGGATGCGTGACTCTAAATAGACTTTTTTTCTCAATAAATGGCTTATTCTACACATTTCTGAAGGCA
This sequence comes from Theobroma umbraticum, assembly GCF_002168275.2. Taxonomy (NCBI): domain Eukaryota; kingdom Viridiplantae; phylum Streptophyta; class Magnoliopsida; order Malvales; family Malvaceae; genus Theobroma; species Theobroma umbraticum. Next base: position 20,485 of record NW_018401632.1, on the reverse strand, counting down.
AACATTCAATTATAGTATGTTTTAATAAAAAATGTAAAACAATTCTACTTAAAATTAATTTTGAGATTATAAAACAATTTAAAGAGAGTAATAAGGCTTTTCAAGGAATGACTGACTATAAATGGACTTTTCATGTCAATGAATGCCTTTGTCCTCACGTTTCTCGAGGTAGAGATTCAATTATAGTCTATTTTAACCAAAAATGTAAAAAAATTAAACTTAAAATCA
>NW_018401632.1:19725-19945 GCF_002168275.2 Theobroma umbraticum | reverse complement strand
AATTTAACTTAAAATCAATTATGAGATTATATAATAATTTAAAGCGAGTAATAAAGTTTTTGAAGGAATTGGTGATTATAAATAGACTTTTCTTACCAATGCATCCCTTTTTCTTTATGTTTCTCAAGGCAAACATTTAATTGTTGTCTGTTTTGATCAAAAATGTAAAAAATTTCAATTTAGAATCAATTATGATATTATAAAATAATTTAAAGTAAGT
>NW_018401632.1:19561-19715 GCF_002168275.2 Theobroma umbraticum | reverse complement strand
TGGAAGAAATGGGTGACTATAAATGGACTTTTCTTGCCAATGAATGCGTTTTTTTTCACGTTTCTCGAAGCAAACATTCAATTATAGTCTGTTTTAACCAAAAATCTAAAACAATTGATCTTAAAATCAATTAGGAGATTATATAATAATTTAA
>NW_018401632.1:19393-19540 GCF_002168275.2 Theobroma umbraticum | reverse complement strand
AAGAATGGGTGACTATTAATGGACTTTTCTTACCATTGTATCTTTTTTTCTTTATGTTTCTCAAGGCAGACATTCAAATATTGTCTGTTTTGACCAAAAATGTAAAAAAATTCAATTGAGAATCAATTTTGATATTATAAAACAATT
>NW_018401632.1:18999-19109 GCF_002168275.2 Theobroma umbraticum | reverse complement strand
TTTAACCAAAAATGTAAAAAAATTTAACTTAATATCAATTTCATGATTATAAAAACATTAAAAGCGAGTAATAAGTCTTTTGAAGGAATGAGTGACTATAAATGGACTTT
>NW_018401632.1:18810-18899 GCF_002168275.2 Theobroma umbraticum | reverse complement strand
ATTAAATTATAGTCTGTTTTAACCAAAAATATAAAAAAATTTAACTTAAAATCACCTATGAGATTATATAATAATTTAAAGCGAGTAAT
>NW_018401632.1:18635-18800 GCF_002168275.2 Theobroma umbraticum | reverse complement strand
AAGGAATGGGTGACTATAAATAGACTTTTCTTACCAATGCATCCCTTTTTCTCTATGTTTCTCAAGGAAAACATTCAATTGTTGTCTGTTTTGATCAAAAATGTAAAAAAATTCAATTTAGAATCAATTATGATATTATAAAATAATTTAAAGTAAGTAATTAAG
>NW_018401632.1:18479-18616 GCF_002168275.2 Theobroma umbraticum | reverse complement strand
CTATAAATGGACTTTTCTTGCCAATGAATGCATTTTTCTTCACGTTTCTCGAAGCAAACATTCAATTATAGTTTGTTTTAACCAAAATCTAAAACAATTGATCTTAAAATCAATTAGGAGATTATATAATAATTTAA
>NW_018401632.1:18333-18458 GCF_002168275.2 Theobroma umbraticum | reverse complement strand
AAGAATGGGTGACTATTAATGGACTTTTCTTACCATTGTATCTTTTTTTCTTTACGTTTCTCAAGGCAAACATTCAAATATTGTCTGTTTTGACCAAAAATGTAAAAAAATTTAATTGAGAATCA
>NW_018401632.1:17821-17935 GCF_002168275.2 Theobroma umbraticum | reverse complement strand
TTTAACCAAAAATGTAAAAAAATTTAACTTAATATCAATTTCATGATTATAAAACCATTAAAAGCGAGTAATAAGTCTTTTGAAGGAATGGGTGACTATAAATGGACTTTTCTT
>NW_018401632.1:17392-17626 GCF_002168275.2 Theobroma umbraticum | reverse complement strand
TTTTTCTACACGTTTCCTAAGACTTGCACTCAATTATACTCTGTTTTAATCAAATATGTAAAACAATTTAAGTTAAAATTAATTATGAGTTTATAAAACCAATTAAAGCAAGTAATAAGGCTTTTGAAGGAATGAATGACTCCAAATAGACTTTTCTTCTCAATGAATGGCTTATTCTATACGTTTCTTGAGGTAAACATTCAATTATAGTATGTTTTAATAAAAAATGTAAAA
>NW_018401632.1:17214-17382 GCF_002168275.2 Theobroma umbraticum | reverse complement strand
GAAAACTAATTTTGAGATTATAAAACAATTTAAAGCGAGTAATAAGGCTTTTGAGGGAATGGCTGACTATAAATGGACTTTTCATACCAATGAATGTCATTTTCCTCACATTTCTCACGGTATAGATTTAATTATTGTTTATTTTAACCAAAAATATAAAAAAATTCA
>NW_018401632.1:16705-16785 GCF_002168275.2 Theobroma umbraticum | reverse complement strand
TAAGGCTTTTGAAGGAATGGGTGACAATAAATAGACTTTTCTTACCAATGAATGTGTTTTTCTTCACGTTTCTCAAAGTA
>NW_018401632.1:16590-16695 GCF_002168275.2 Theobroma umbraticum | reverse complement strand
TATTATCTATTTTATCCAAAAATATAAAAAAATTTAACTTAAAATTAATTTTGAGGTTATAAAACAATTTAAAGCGAGTAATAAGGCTTTTAAAGAAATGGATGA
>NW_018401632.1:16359-16490 GCF_002168275.2 Theobroma umbraticum | reverse complement strand
AGTAATAAGGCTTTTGAAGGAATGGCTGACTATAAATGGACTTTTCATGCCAATGAATGTCATTTTCCTCACATTTTTCACGGTATAGATTTAATTATTGTTTATTTTAACCAAAAATATAAAAAAATTCA
>NW_018401632.1:15938-16090 GCF_002168275.2 Theobroma umbraticum | reverse complement strand
CTTTTGAAGGAATGGGTGACAATAAATAGACTTTTCTTGCCAATGAATGTGTTTTTCTTCACGTTTCTCAAAGTAAACATTCAATTATTATCTGTTTTATCCAAAAATATAAAAAAATTTAACTTAAAATTAATTATGAGGTTATAAAACAA
>NW_018401632.1:15788-15928 GCF_002168275.2 Theobroma umbraticum | reverse complement strand
GTAATAAGGCTTTTAAAGAAATGGATGACTAGAAATGGACTTTTTTTCTCGATGAATGACTTTTTTTACACGTTTCGCAACGCAGACGTTAAATTATAGTCTGTTTTAACTAAAAATGTAAAACAATTCAGCTTAGAATC
>NW_018401632.1:15300-15511 GCF_002168275.2 Theobroma umbraticum | reverse complement strand
GAGATTATAAAATAATTTAAAGCGATTAATAAAGCTTTTGAAGAAATGAGTGACCATAAATGGACTTTTCTTATCAATGAATGCGTTTTTCTTCACGTTTCTTGAAATAGACACTCAATTATTGTCTGTTTTATCCAAAAATGTAAAACAATTTGATTTAAAATTAATTATGAGATTATAAAACAATTTAAAACGAGTAATAAGGCTTTTG
>NW_018401632.1:14927-15038 GCF_002168275.2 Theobroma umbraticum | reverse complement strand
AAAGCGAGTAATAAGGCTTTTGAAAGAATAAGTGACTATAAATGGACTTTTTTTTATCAATGTATCCCTTTTTCTTTACGTTTCTCAAGGCAGACATTCAAATATTATCTA
>NW_018401632.1:14368-14686 GCF_002168275.2 Theobroma umbraticum | reverse complement strand
GTGACTATAAATGGACTTTTCTTGCCAATAAATGAGTTTTTCTTCATGTTTCTCGAAATAGACACTCAATTATTATTTGTTTTATCCAAAAATGTAAAACAATTTGATTAAAAATTAATTATGAGATTATAAAACAATATAAAGTGAGTAATAAGGCTTTTGAAGGGATAAGTGACTATAAATAGACTTTTCTTATCAATGAATAGCTTTTTCTACACGTTTTTTGAGACAGACAATTAATTATAGTCCGTTTTAACCAAAAATGTAAAAAAAATCAACTTAATATCAATTTTATGATTATAAAACCAAGAAAAGCGA
>NW_018401632.1:14190-14358 GCF_002168275.2 Theobroma umbraticum | reverse complement strand
TTTTGAAGGAATGAGTGACTATAAAAGGACTTTTCTTACCAATGAATGCCATTTTCCTCACGTTTCTTCAAGCAGACATTTAATTATTGTCTATTTTGACTAAAAGTATAAAAAAATTCAATTTAAAATCAATTATGAGATTATAAAACAATTTAAAGCAAGTAATAA
>NW_018401632.1:13887-14090 GCF_002168275.2 Theobroma umbraticum | reverse complement strand
GAGATTATAAAATAATTTAAAGCGATTAATAAAGCTTTTGAAGAAATGAGTGACTATAAATGGACTTTTCTTATCAATGAATGCGTTTTTCTTCACGTTTTTTGAAATAGACACTCAATTATTGTTTGTTTTATCCAAAAATGTAAAATAATTTGATTTAAAATTAATTATGAGATTATAAAACAATTTAAAGCGAGTAATAA
>NW_018401632.1:13345-13476 GCF_002168275.2 Theobroma umbraticum | reverse complement strand
GACTATAAATGGACTTTTCTTGCCAATGAATGAGTTTTTCTTCACGTTTCTCAAAATAGACACTCAATTATTGTTTGTTTTATCCAAAAATGTAAAAAAATTTGATTAAAAATTAATTATGAGATTATAAA
>NW_018401632.1:13188-13335 GCF_002168275.2 Theobroma umbraticum | reverse complement strand
GTGAGTAATAAGGCTTTTGAAGGGATAGGTGACTATAAATAGACTTTTCTTATCAATGAATAGCTTTTTCTACAAGTTTTTTGAGACAGACAATTAATTATAGTCTGTTTTAACCAAAAATGTAAAAAAATTCAACTTAATATCAAT
>NW_018401632.1:12936-13096 GCF_002168275.2 Theobroma umbraticum | reverse complement strand
TTGAAGGAATGAGTGACTATAAATGGACTTTTCTTACCAATGAATGCCTTTTTCCTCACGTTTCTTCAAGCAGACATTTAATTATTGTCTATTTTGACCAAAAGTATAAAAAAATTCAACTTAAAATCAATTATAAGATTATAAAACAATTTAAAGCAAG
>NW_018401632.1:12721-12836 GCF_002168275.2 Theobroma umbraticum | reverse complement strand
ATTCATTTATAGTCTGTTTTAATCAAAATTGTAAAAAAACTCAACTTAAGATTAATTTTGTGATTATAAAACCATTAATAGTGAGTAATAAGGCTTTTAAAGGAATGGGTGACTA
>NW_018401632.1:11923-12034 GCF_002168275.2 Theobroma umbraticum | reverse complement strand
CGTAACTCTAAATGAACTTTTTTTCTCAATGAATGGTTTATTCTACACATTTCTTGGGGCAATCATTCAATTATAGTCTATTTTAATAAAAAATGTAAACAAATTCTTCTT
>NW_018401632.1:11220-11346 GCF_002168275.2 Theobroma umbraticum | reverse complement strand
TTAAAGCGATAATAAGGCTTTTGAAGGAATGAGTGACTCTAAATAGACTTTTTTCTCTCAATGAATGGCTTATTCTACACGTTTCTCAAGGTAGACATTCAATTATAGTATGTTTTAATAAAAAAT
>NW_018401632.1:10742-10980 GCF_002168275.2 Theobroma umbraticum | reverse complement strand
ACGCCTATAAATAGACTTTTCTTGCAAATGAAAGTGTTTTTCTTCATGTTTCTCGAAGTGAACATTCAATTATTATCTGTTTTCTCCAAAATGTAAAAAAATTATTGTCAATGAATGGACTTTTCTCAAGGAATTGGTGACTATAAAAGGACTTTTCTTGTCAATGTACCCCTTTTTCTTCACATTTCTCAAGATAGACATTTAATTATTGTTTGTTTCTATCAAAAAGGTAAAAAAA
>NW_018401632.1:10241-10630 GCF_002168275.2 Theobroma umbraticum | reverse complement strand
AAATCAATTATGAGATTATATAAAAATTTAAAGCGAGTAATAAAGCTTTTGAAGAAATGGGTAACTATAAATGGACTTTTCTTGCCAATGTATCCCTTTTTCCTCACGTTTCAGAAGGAAAACATTTAAATATTGTCTGTTTTGACTAAAAATGTAAAAAAATTCAATTGAGAATCAATTTTGAGATTATAAAAAAATTTAAAGCGAGTAATAAAGCTTTGGAAGAAATAGGTGACTATAAATGGACTTTTCTTGCCATTGAATGCATTTTTCTTCATGTTTTTCAAAGTAGACATTCAATTATTATCTGTTTTATCCAAAAATGTACAAAAAAATTGATTTAATATTAATTATGAGATTATAAAATAATTTAAAGCGAGTAATAAGGC
>NW_018401632.1:9980-10141 GCF_002168275.2 Theobroma umbraticum | reverse complement strand
TAATAAAGCTTTTGAAGAAATGGGTGACTATAAATAGACTTTTCTTGCCAATGATTGCATTTTTCTTCACTTTTCTCAAAGTAGACATTCAATTACAGTCTGTTTTAATCAAAAATATAAAACAAATTCATCTTAAAATCAATTATGAGATTATATAATAA
>NW_018401632.1:9819-9970 GCF_002168275.2 Theobroma umbraticum | reverse complement strand
GTAATAAGGCTTTTGAAGAAATGGGTGACTATAAATGGACTTTTCTTGCTAATCTATTCTTTTTTCTTCATGTTTTTATAGGTAGACAATCAAATATTGTCTGTTTTGACTAAAAATATGAAAAAACTCAATTGAAAATCAATTTTGAGAT
>NW_018401632.1:9405-9741 GCF_002168275.2 Theobroma umbraticum | reverse complement strand
GTATTTTTCTTCACGTTTCTCGAAGTAGACATTTAATTATTGTCTATTTTATCTAAAAATGTAAAAAAAATGATTCTAAATTAATTATGAGATTATAAAACAATTTAAAATGAGTAATAAGGCTTTTGTAGGGATGGGTTACTATAAATGGACTTTTCTACTCAATGAATGACTTTTTTACACGTTTCTTAAGGCAGACATTCATTGATAATCTGTTTTAATCAATCAAGATTGTAAAAAAATTCAATCTAAAATCAATTTTGCGATTATAAAACCATTAATAGTGAGTAATAAGGCTTTCAAAGGAATGGGTGACTATAAATGGACTTTTCTTGC
>NW_018401632.1:9058-9228 GCF_002168275.2 Theobroma umbraticum | reverse complement strand
CGAGTAATAAGGCTTTTGAAGGAATGGGTGACTATAAATGGACTTTTTTTCTTATTAAATGGCTTTTTCTACACGTTTTCTAAGACATGCATTCAATTATACTCTGGTATAATGAAATATGTAAAACATTTCAACTTAAAATTAATTATGAGTTTATAAAACCAATTAAA
>NW_018401632.1:8922-9048 GCF_002168275.2 Theobroma umbraticum | reverse complement strand
AGGCTTTTGAAGGAATGGGTGACTATAAATGGACTTTTCTTTATGAATACTCTTTTCTTCGTATTTCTCAAGGTAGACATTCAATTATAGTCTATTTTAACTAAAAATGTAAAACAAATTCAACTT
>NW_018401632.1:8727-8912 GCF_002168275.2 Theobroma umbraticum | reverse complement strand
ATGAGATTATAAAATAATTTAAAGTGAGTAATAAGGTTTTTGAAGGAATGCGTGACTCTAAATGGACTTTTTTTCTCAATGAATGACTTATTCTACATGTTTCTCGAGGGAAGCATTCAATTATAGTCTATTTTAATGAAAAATGTAAACAAATTCTACTTAAAATCAATTTTGAGATTATAAAA
>NW_018401632.1:8571-8717 GCF_002168275.2 Theobroma umbraticum | reverse complement strand
CGAGTAATAAGGCTTTTGAAGAAATGACTGTCTATAAATGAACTTTTCATGCCAATGAATGCCTTTTTCCTCACGTTTCTCAAGGTAGAGATTCAATTATAGTCTGTTTGAACAAAAAATGAAAAAAATTCAACTTAAAATCAATT
>NW_018401632.1:8424-8561 GCF_002168275.2 Theobroma umbraticum | reverse complement strand
AAAACAATTTAAAGTGAGTAATAAGGGTTTTGGAGAAATGGGTGACTATAAATGGACTTTTCTTGCCAATGAACATGTTTTTGTTCACGTTTCTCGAAGTTAACATTCAATTATTGTCTGTTTTATCCAAAAATATA
>NW_018401632.1:7955-8072 GCF_002168275.2 Theobroma umbraticum | reverse complement strand
AAAGCGAGTAATAAAGCTTTGGAAGAAATGAGTGACTATAAATGGACTTTTCTTACCAATGAATGCGTTTTTCTTCATGTTTCTCGAAGTAGACATTCAATTATAGTCTGTTTTAAC
>NW_018401632.1:7800-7945 GCF_002168275.2 Theobroma umbraticum | reverse complement strand
AAAAAATTCATCTTAAAATCAATTATTAGATTATATAAAAATTTAAAGCGAGTAATTAGGCTTTTGAAGGAATGGGTAACTATAAATGGAGTTTTCTTACCAATGTATCCCTTTTTCTTCACATTTCTCAAGCCAGACATTCAAA
>NW_018401632.1:7601-7700 GCF_002168275.2 Theobroma umbraticum | reverse complement strand
ACAGACTATAATTTAATGCTTGCCTTGAGAAACGTGTAGAAAAAGTCATTCATCAAGAAAAAAAGTCCATTTATAGTTATCCATTCCTTTAAAAGCCTT
>NW_018401632.1:7270-7591 GCF_002168275.2 Theobroma umbraticum | reverse complement strand
TTAAATTATTTTATAATCTCATAACTAATTTCAAGTTGACTTTTTTACATTTTTGGATAAAACAGACAATAATTGAATGTTTACTTTGAGAAATGTGAAGAAAAACACATTCATTGGTAAGAAAAGTCTATTTATAGTCACTCATTCATTCAAAATCCTTATTACTCGCTTTAAATTGTTTTACAATCTCATAACTGATTTTAAGTTAAATTTTTTTATATTTTTGTTTAAATATACTATAATTAAATCTATACCTTGAGAAACGTAAAGAAAAAGACACTTATTGGCATGAAAAGTCCATTTATAGTCAGCCATTCCTTC
>NW_018401632.1:7110-7260 GCF_002168275.2 Theobroma umbraticum | reverse complement strand
TTACTCGCTTTAAATTATTTTATAATCTCAAAATTGATTAGGTTAAATTTTTTTATATTTCTCATTAAAAAAACTATAATTAAATGTTTACCTCGAAAAACGTATAGAACAAGCCGTTCATTGGCAAGAAAAGTCTATTTATAGTCACTC
>NW_018401632.1:6711-7100 GCF_002168275.2 Theobroma umbraticum | reverse complement strand
AAGCCTTATTACTCGCTTTAAATTGTTCTATAATCTCATAATTAATTTTGAATCAAATTTTTTTATATTTTTGGATAAACAGACAATAATTGAATGTTTACTTCGAGAAACGTGAAGAAAAATGCATTCATTGGCAAGAAAAGTCTATTTATAGTAGCCCATTTTTTTCAAACCTTTATTGCTCGCTTTAAATTGTTTTATAATCTCAAAATTGATTTTCAATTGAAATTTTTTACATTTTTGGTCAAAACAAATAATATTTGATTGTCTGCCTGCAAAAACGTGAAGAAAAAGGGATACATCGGCAAAAAAAAGTCCATTTATAGCCACGCATTCCTTTGAAAGCCTTATTACTCGCTTTAAATTATTATATAATCTCATAATTGATT
>NW_018401632.1:6566-6701 GCF_002168275.2 Theobroma umbraticum | reverse complement strand
TTTTTTTATATTTTTGATTAAAACAGACTATAATTGAATGTCTACTTTGAGAAAAGTGAAGAAAAACGAATTCATTGGCAAGAAAAGTGCATTTATAGTCACCCATTTCTTTCGAAGCTTTATTACTCGCTTTAA
>NW_018401632.1:6436-6556 GCF_002168275.2 Theobroma umbraticum | reverse complement strand
AATCTCATAATTGATTCTAAGTTTTATTTTTTTACATTTTTGTTAAAACAGACTACAATTTAATGTCTGCCTTGAGAAACGTGTAGAAAAAGTCATTCATCGAGAAAAAAAGTCCATTTA
>NW_018401632.1:6221-6336 GCF_002168275.2 Theobroma umbraticum | reverse complement strand
AGATTTAATTATAGTATATTTTGACAAAAAATATAAAAAAATTCAACTTAAAATCAGTTAGGAGATTATAAAATAATTTAAAAACAATTAACTTAAAATTAATTATGAGATTATA
>NW_018401632.1:6133-6211 GCF_002168275.2 Theobroma umbraticum | reverse complement strand
AAGCGAGTAATAAGGCTTTTGAAGGAATGAGTGACTACAAATGGACTTTTCTTTATGAATACTCTTTCCTTCGCATTT
>NW_018401632.1:6049-6123 GCF_002168275.2 Theobroma umbraticum | reverse complement strand
ACACTCAATTATAATCTATTTTAACCAAAAATGTAAAAAAACTTCAATTTAAAATCAATTATGAGAATATAAAA
>NW_018401632.1:5911-6039 GCF_002168275.2 Theobroma umbraticum | reverse complement strand
TGAGTAATAAGGTTTTTGAAGAAATGCGTGACTCTAAATGGACTTTTCTGCTCAATGAATGGCTTACTCTACAAGTTTCTCGAGGCAAGCATTTAATTATAGTCCGTTTTAATGAAAAATGCAAAAAA
>NW_018401632.1:5598-5716 GCF_002168275.2 Theobroma umbraticum | reverse complement strand
ATTCAACTTAAAATCAATTATGAGTTTATAAAACAATTTTAAGCGAGTAATAAAACTTTTGAAGGAATGGGTGACTGTAAATTGACTTTTCTTGCCAATGAATGTCTTTTTCTTCACG
>NW_018401632.1:5112-5392 GCF_002168275.2 Theobroma umbraticum | reverse complement strand
GTGACTATAAATGATCTTTTCTTGCCAATAAATGCCTTTTTCTTCATGTTTCTCAAGACAGACATTCAATTGTAGTCTATTTTAGCCAAAAATTTAAAAAACATAACTTAAAATTAATTATTAGATTATAAAATAATTTGAAGCGAGTAATAAGGCTTTTGAAGGAATTGACGACGATAAATGGAATTTTTTTCTTAATGAATGGCTTTTTCTACGTATTTCTCCAGGAAAGTATTTAATTATAGTCTGTTGTAATGAAATTTATAAAAAAGTTCAACTT
>NW_018401632.1:4641-4768 GCF_002168275.2 Theobroma umbraticum | reverse complement strand
AGTTTATAAAATCTTTTAAAGCGAATAATATGGCTTTTGAAGGAATAGATGACTAAAAATAGACTTTTCTTTATAAATGCCCTTTTCATCACATTTCTCAAGGTAGACATTCAATTATAGTCTATTT
>NW_018401632.1:4470-4631 GCF_002168275.2 Theobroma umbraticum | reverse complement strand
TGTAAAAAAATTCAACTTAAAATCAATTATGAGATTACAAAACAATTTAAAGTAAGTAATCAGGCTTTTGAAAGACTGGGTGACTCTAAATGGACTTTTCTTCTCAATGATTGGCTTATTATACATGTTTCTCGAGGCAGGCATTCAATTGTAGTGTGTTT
>NW_018401632.1:4055-4178 GCF_002168275.2 Theobroma umbraticum | reverse complement strand
TCGATGAATGACTTTTTCTCCACGTTTCTCAAGGCAGGCGTTAAATTATAGTCTATTTTAATCAACAACGTAAAACAATTCAACTTAGAATCAATTATGAGATTATAAAACAATTTAAAGCGA
>NW_018401632.1:3832-3955 GCF_002168275.2 Theobroma umbraticum | reverse complement strand
ATAAGGCTTTTGAAGAAATGAGTGACTATAGATAGACTTTTCTTGTCAATGAATATCTTTTTCTTCACATTTCTTGAGGTACACATTCAATTATAGTCTGTTTTAACCAAAAATGTAAAAAAA
>NW_018401632.1:3365-3552 GCF_002168275.2 Theobroma umbraticum | reverse complement strand
TTTGAAGGAATGGATTACTATAAATGGACTTTTCTTCTCAATAAATGATTTTTTGTACACGTTTCTCGAGCCAGGTGTTAAATTATAGTCTGTTTTAACAAAAAATGTAAAACAATTCAACTTAAAATAAATTTTGAGATTATATAATAATTTAAAGCGAGCAATAAGGCTTTTGAAGGAATGGGTG
>NW_018401632.1:3213-3355 GCF_002168275.2 Theobroma umbraticum | reverse complement strand
GACTTTTCTTGCCAATGAATGTGTTTTTCTTCACGTTCCTCGTAGTGGACAATCAATTATTGTCTGTTTTATCTAAAAATGTAAAAAAATTAAACTTAAAATTAATTATGAGATTATAAAATAATTTAAAACGAGTAATAAG
>NW_018401632.1:2725-2922 GCF_002168275.2 Theobroma umbraticum | reverse complement strand
TTCAAAATCAATTATGAGATTATAAAATAATTTAAAGCGAGCAATAAGGCTTTTAAAAGAATTGGTGATTATAAATGGACTTCTCTTGCCAATGTATCCCTTTTTCTTCACGTTTCTCTAGATAGACATTCAATTATTGTCTATTTCTATCAAAAAGGTAAAAAAAATTCAATTTAGAATTAATTATGTGATTATAA
>NW_018401632.1:2398-2713 GCF_002168275.2 Theobroma umbraticum | reverse complement strand
TTTAACCAAAAATGTAAAAAAATTCAACTTAAAATCAATTATGAGATTATATAAAAATTTAAAGTGAATAATAAGGCTTTTGAAGGAATGGGTGACAATAAATGGGCTTTTCTTGCCAATGTATCCCTTTTTCTTCACGTTTCTCAAAGTAAATATTCAAATATTGTCTGTTTTGATCAAAAATATAAAAAAATTCAATTGAGAATCAATTTTGAGATTATAAAATAATTTTGAACAAGTAATAAAGCTTTAGAAGAAATGGGTGACTATAAATAGACTTTTCCTGCCAATGAATGCGTTTTTCTTCACATTTCT
>NW_018401632.1:1971-2103 GCF_002168275.2 Theobroma umbraticum | reverse complement strand
ATAAATAGACTTTTCTTACCAATGAATGCCTTTTTTCTCATGTTTCTTAAAGCAGATATTCAATTATTGTCTGTTTTGACTAAAAATGTAAAAAAATTAAACTTAAAATCAATTATGAGATTATAAAACAAT
>NW_018401632.1:1665-1871 GCF_002168275.2 Theobroma umbraticum | reverse complement strand
TTCTATCAAAAAGGTAAAAAAATACAATTTAGAATCAATTATGTGATTATAAAATAATTTAAAGCGAGTAATAAAGCTTTGGAAGAAATTGGTGACTATAAATGGACTTTTCTTGCTAATGAATGCGTTTTTCTTCACGTTTCTCGAAGTACATATTCAATTATAGTTTGCTTTAACTAAAAATGTAAAAAAATTCATCTTAAAAT
>NW_018401632.1:1295-1423 GCF_002168275.2 Theobroma umbraticum | reverse complement strand
GACTATAAATGGACTTTTCTTGTCAATGAATGCGTTTTTCTTCACGTTTCTCGAAGTAAACAATCAATTATTGACTGTTTTATCCAAAAATATAAAAAAACTTGATTTAATATTAATTATGAGATTAT
>NW_018401632.1:637-881 GCF_002168275.2 Theobroma umbraticum | reverse complement strand
TATGAGTTTATAAAACCAATTAAAGCGGGTAATAAGGCTTTTGAAGGAATGAGTAACTCTAAATAGACTTTTCTTCTCAATGAATATCTTATTCTACATGTTTCTTGAGGTAAACATTCAATTATAGTCTATTTTAATGAAAAAAGTAAAAACATTTAACCTAAAATCAATTTTGAGATTATAAAATAACTTAAAGCGAGTAATAAGGCTTTTGAAGGAATGACTGACTATAAATGAACTTTTC
>NW_018401632.1:144-318 GCF_002168275.2 Theobroma umbraticum | reverse complement strand
GATTATAAAACAATTTAAAGCGAGTAATAAGGCTTTTGACGGAATGGGTGACTACAAATGGACTTTTCTTGCCAATGAATGTGTTTTTTTTTACGTTTCTCAAAGTAGACATTCAATTATTATCTGTTTAATCCAAAAATGTAAAACAATTCAACTTAAAATTAATTATGAGGT
>NW_018401632.1:0-134 GCF_002168275.2 Theobroma umbraticum | reverse complement strand
TTTAAAGTGAGTAATAAGCCTTTTAACGGAATGGATAAATATAAATGGACTTTTTTTCTCGATGAATGACATTTCCTACAAGTTTCTCAAGGCAGGCGTTAAATTATAGTCTGTTTTAACTAAAAATATAAAAA
>NW_018401631.1:1854-1935 GCF_002168275.2 Theobroma umbraticum | reverse complement strand
TTCTTTGTATATTTTTGGTTAAAACAGACTAGGATTGAATGTCTACCTTGAGAAATGTGAAGAAAAAAGCATTCATGGGCA
>NW_018401631.1:1681-1844 GCF_002168275.2 Theobroma umbraticum | reverse complement strand
ATTTATAGTCACCCATACCTTCAAAATCCTTACTACTCGCTTTCAATGGTCTCGTAATGTCATATATGATTTTAAATTAAATTTTTTTTATTTTTTTAGTTAAACACATTATAATTAAATGTCTGCCTCAAGACACGTAAAGAAAAAGACAGTCATTGGTAAG
>NW_018401631.1:1232-1498 GCF_002168275.2 Theobroma umbraticum | reverse complement strand
AGAAACATGAAGAAAAAAGTATTCATTGGCAAGAAAAGTCCATTTATAGTCACTGATAACTTCAGAAGCCTTATTACTCGATTTCAATGGTTATGTAATGCCATAATCATTTTAAGTTGATTTTTTTTATACTTTTGGTTAAACAGACTATAATTGAATGTCTACCTCGAGAAACGTAAATAAAAAGGCATTCATTGGCACGAGAAGTCCAATTATAGTCACCCATTCCTTCAAAAGCCTTATTACTCAATTTAAATGGTTTTATA
>NW_018401631.1:1014-1210 GCF_002168275.2 Theobroma umbraticum | reverse complement strand
GAATTCTTTGTACATTTTTAGTTAAAACATACAAGGATTGAATGTCTACCTTCAAAAACATGAAGAATAAAGTATTCATTAGCTAGAAAAGTCCATTTATAGTCACCCATCCCTTGAAAAGTCTTATTACTCACTTTAAATCGTTTTATAATCTTAAAATTGATTTAAATTTGAATTCTTTGTACATTTTTTGTTA
>NW_018401631.1:884-1000 GCF_002168275.2 Theobroma umbraticum | reverse complement strand
TGAATGTCCACGTTCAGAAACATGAAGAAAAAAGTATTCATTGGCAAGAAAAGTACATTTAGAGTCACCCATACCTTCAAAAGCCTTACTACTCGCTTTAAATGGTTTTGTAATGC
>NW_018401631.1:746-873 GCF_002168275.2 Theobroma umbraticum | reverse complement strand
TTAAGTTGAATATATTTTATATTTTTAGTTAAAAAGATTATAATTGAATGTCTATCTCGAGAAACATAAAGAAAAAGGCAATCATTAGCAAGAGAAGTCCATTTATAGTCACCCATTCCTTCAAAAG
>NW_018401631.1:547-736 GCF_002168275.2 Theobroma umbraticum | reverse complement strand
CACTTGGAATTGTTTTATAATCTCAAAATTGATTTAAATTTCAATTCTTTGTACGTTTTTAGTGAAAACAGACTAGGATTGATTGTCTACCATCAGAAACATGATGAAAAAAGTTTTCATTGGCAAGAAAAGTTCATTTATAGTCACTCATAGCTTCAAAAGCCTTATTACTCGATTTCAATGGTTTTG
>NW_018401631.1:0-141 GCF_002168275.2 Theobroma umbraticum | reverse complement strand
AATGGCTTTATAATCTCAAAATTGATATAAATTTGAATTCTTTGTACATTTTTGATTAAATTAGACTGGGATTGAATGTCTACCTTCAGAAACATGAAGAAAAAAGTATACATTGGCAAGAAAAGTCCATTTATAGTCACC
>NW_018401630.1:1880-1992 GCF_002168275.2 Theobroma umbraticum | reverse complement strand
TCTCAAGGATAAATGTTACAAGGATCATAAATTAATACAATCAAGTCATACAAGCTTGTATATACATAGTTCAATAACTTCAAAAATCAAGCTTGTAATTATGTACGAACAA
>NW_018401630.1:1570-1695 GCF_002168275.2 Theobroma umbraticum | reverse complement strand
TTATTAAGTCAGTATATCATAAATTAGAAATTAAAAAAGAAACAAAATTTATGTAAAAATATTAAGAGAGTGACTTAGACGAACCCAATGATTAAAATGAGAGCCCATGACAATGACAAAGACTA
>NW_018401630.1:1052-1177 GCF_002168275.2 Theobroma umbraticum | reverse complement strand
TATATACATGTGAAAAACTTATTTTTTATTTCATATAATTTTTTAATTGATAGTTATTAGTTTATACTATTATATTCAAGATTTTTATGAGTAAAAAATATATTTTATATTCTCTTCTTTTTTAT
>NW_018401630.1:938-1042 GCF_002168275.2 Theobroma umbraticum | reverse complement strand
AAAGTTTTTTGTTGTCTTTTTACAAAAACCTAGCTGAAAATTTAACACCATTATTTGTTTTGGGAAGATGAGTAAAACACAAGGTTTTATGTAGAAAAAAATTA
>NW_018401630.1:538-650 GCF_002168275.2 Theobroma umbraticum | reverse complement strand
GTGGACACATAAAAACTTGTTCTTGGTTTGTTTGATACTTGAAAATACTTTAATATTTGAGCCCATGACAATGACAAAGACTATGTGTTGCAACCATTTGCTAAGCTTTTCT
>NW_018401630.1:0-131 GCF_002168275.2 Theobroma umbraticum | reverse complement strand
ATATACATGTGAAAAACTTATTTTTTATTTCATATAATTTTTTAATTGATAGTAATTATTTTATACTATTATATTCGAGATTTTTATGAGTAAAAAATATATTTTATATTCTCTTCTTTTTTATCGAGGAT
>NW_018401629.1:1315-1441 GCF_002168275.2 Theobroma umbraticum | reverse complement strand
TGAGTGACTATAAATAGACTTTTCTTGCCAATGAATGTCTTTTTCTTTACGTTTGTTTAGGTAGACATTCAATTATAGTCTGATTTAATTAAAAATGTACAAAGAATTCAAATATAAATCAATTTT
>NW_018401629.1:1135-1305 GCF_002168275.2 Theobroma umbraticum | reverse complement strand
AACCATTTATAGTGAGTAATAAGGCTTTTAAAGAAACGGATGACTATAAATAGACTTTTGTTGCCAATGAATGCCTTTTTCTTTATGTTTCTTGAAGTTGACATTCAATTATAATTTATTTTATCCAAAAATGTATAAAGAATTCAAATTTAAATCAATTTTGAGATTAT
>NW_018401629.1:954-1119 GCF_002168275.2 Theobroma umbraticum | reverse complement strand
AGTAATAAGACTTTTGAAGGAATGGGTGACTATAAATTGACTTTTCTTGCCAATAAATGCTTTTTATTCACGTTTCTCAAGGTAGACATTCAATTCTAGTTTGTTTTAACTAAAAATATAAAAAATTCAACTTAAAATCAATTATTAGTTTATAAAACCATTTAA
>NW_018401629.1:286-453 GCF_002168275.2 Theobroma umbraticum | reverse complement strand
TTTAACTTAAAATCAATTATGGCATTACAAAACCATTTAAAGCGAGTAATAAGGTTTTTTGAAGGTATGGGTAAACATTCAATTCTAGTCTATTTTAACTAAAAATATAAAAAAAATAAAATCAATTTTGAGATAATAAAGGCATTTAAAGTGAGTAATAAACCTTT
>NW_018401629.1:183-276 GCF_002168275.2 Theobroma umbraticum | reverse complement strand
AGTGACTATAAATGGACTTTTCTTGTCAATGAATACCTTTTTGTTCATGTTTCCCAAGGCAAACATTCAATTATAATTTGTTCTAACCAAAAA
>NW_018401629.1:0-156 GCF_002168275.2 Theobroma umbraticum | reverse complement strand
TATGAGATTATAAAACCATTTAAAGTGAGTAATAAGACTTTTGAAAGAATGGGTTACTATAAATGGATGACTATAAATGTAAAACAATTATAAATCAATTATGGCAGTATTGATTACAAATAGACTTTTCTTGCCAATGAATGCCTTTTTCTTTAC
>NW_018401628.1:0-1128 GCF_002168275.2 Theobroma umbraticum | reverse complement strand
TTTAAAAAAATTTAATATATTTTAAATAAAAAATTTAAAGAATAGTAATAGTGACGGAATTTTCCAACGAAAAATTTCATTGGAAAATCTACTGGATTTTAAATTTTTCTTCATGTTCTTACTTTTCAATGGATTTTCAACGAATTTTTTTTCGTTGGAAATTTTCGACAAAAATTCGTAGAAAATTTCGTTGGAATGTTTGGAGGGAAATTTTTTTTTTGTGTAAAAAAAATTTCCAACGGAATTTTTCAATTGAAATTGTTCCGTTGGAAATCCGTCGCAAAAAGTTACATAAAAATTTCGTCGGAATTCCGTTGGAAGTCTGTTGAAAATTTTTCGTCGGAAAAGCCTGAATTTCTTGTAGTGCATGTTATAGTTAAATTGTTACACGTTATGTACAAAAATATGTGACACGTCATAGTTAGGTTGTTACAGGTCATATACAAAAGCACATGACACGTTATAATTAAGTTGTTGCACGCTATATACAAAAACATGTGACATGTTATAATTAAATTGTTACACGTTATATACAAAAACATGTGACACGTCATGGTACACACCATATACAAAAACATGTGACATATCATGGTTAGGTTATTACACGGCATATACAAAAATATGTGACACGTAATGGTTAGGTTGTTATATGTCATATTGAAAAAAGAAATATTATTATTATACGTCATATTCAAAAACACTTTGCTACACTTAATGTATAAAATGTTGTTATTAACGAATCGAAACTTCAAATCTTCTTAACTCTCTTCATTTTTTTTTATAATTTGGCACTAATTAAAGTATTTTTAACATGTTTTTATAAATCAAAACACATATTTTCACTAAAAATAAAATAAAATAAAATTTCTTTGAAAACCTAGGTTTATAAATTTCAAATTTTTAAGTTTATTGATACTTAGGTCCGAATTGATTTAATTAAAAACTATTTCAAACATCTGTGATTATTTCTATCATTTTAGCTTTTATCAAAATACTTAAAAATCAAATTCCTCAAATAGTCATCCACCCAAGCACATCAAAATCATAGCTTGCTGTCTTAAAAGAGCAGAAAAAAGATATTTAAAAACGTGAAAGAGAAAAATAGAAAGCACAAACTAATTAAAAAAA
>NW_018401627.1:1656-1834 GCF_002168275.2 Theobroma umbraticum | reverse complement strand
AAAATATAAAAATATTCAACTTAAAATCAATTATGAGATTATAAGACCATTTAAAGTGAGCAATAAAGCTTTTGAAGGAATAGGTGACTATAAATGGACTTTTCTTACTAATGAATATCTTTTTCTTCATATTTCTCGAGACAGACATTCAATTAAAATCTATTTTAATTAAAAATAT
>NW_018401627.1:1312-1442 GCF_002168275.2 Theobroma umbraticum | reverse complement strand
GGAATACATGACTATAAATGAACTTTTCTAGTCAATGAATGGCTTTTTCTATACTTTTCTAAAGGAAGACATTCAATTACAATTTATTTTAACTAAAAATGTAAAACAATTCTACTTAAAATCAATTATG
>NW_018401627.1:1198-1302 GCF_002168275.2 Theobroma umbraticum | reverse complement strand
ATCATTTAAAGCGAGTAATAAGGCTTTTAAAGGAATGAGAGACTATAAATGAACCTTTCTTACCATTGAATGTATATTTTTTCACGTTTCTTGAGATAGACATT
>NW_018401627.1:950-1188 GCF_002168275.2 Theobroma umbraticum | reverse complement strand
TTGTTTTAACTAAAAATGTAAAAAGATTTTAACCTAAAATCAATTATGAGATTATAAATTATTTAAAGCGAGTAATAGGGCTTTTAACGGAATAGGCGACTATAAATAGACTTTTCTTGCCAATGGCAGCTTTTCTCTTCATGTTTCTCAAGGTAGACATTCAATTATAATCTAGTTTAACAAAAAATATAAAACAATTCAAGTTAAAATCAATTATGAGATCATAAAACCATTTAAA
>NW_018401627.1:478-851 GCF_002168275.2 Theobroma umbraticum | reverse complement strand
AGTCAATGAATGGCTTTTTCTTCACATTGCTCGAGGTAGACATTCAATTATATTCTGTTTTATTGAAAAATAGAGAAATATTCAACCTAAAATCAATTATGAGATTATAAAATAATTTAAACTGAGTATTGAGGCTTTTGAAGGAAGAGGTGATTGTAAATGGACTTTTCCTACCAATGACTACCTTTTCCTTCACGTTTCTCAAGGGAGACATTCAATTATAATCTTTTTTAATCCAAATATAAAAAAATCAACTTAAAGTCAATTACAAGTTTATAAAATTATTTAAAGTAAGTAATAAGGCTTTCGAAGAAATTGGTAACTATAAATAGACTATTCATACCAATGAAATCTTTTTTCTTTATGTTTCCTA
>NW_018401627.1:152-265 GCF_002168275.2 Theobroma umbraticum | reverse complement strand
AATTATAATCTGTTCTTACCAAATGTAAGAATATTCAACTTAAAATCAATTATAACATTATAAGACCAATTAAATTGAGTAATAAGGCTTTCGAAGAAATGGGTGATTATAAA
>NW_018401627.1:0-124 GCF_002168275.2 Theobroma umbraticum | reverse complement strand
TTCTTCATGTTTCTTGAGGTAGACATTCAACTATAGTTTGTTTTAAGTAAAAATATAAAAAAACTTGACCTAAAATGAATTATGAGATTATAAACCATTTAAAGTGAGTAATAAGGCTTTTAAA
>NW_018401626.1:1348-1542 GCF_002168275.2 Theobroma umbraticum | reverse complement strand
TCATAATTAGTTTTAAGTTGAACTTTTTTGTATTTTTTATTAAAACAGATTATATTGAATGTCTGTCTTGAGAAACGTAAAGAAAATGATATCCATTGGTAAGACAAGTCCATTTATAGTCACCTAGAACTTCGAAAGCCTTATTACTCGCTATAAATGATTTTATAAGCTCATAATTGATTTTAATTTAAATT
>NW_018401626.1:1000-1148 GCF_002168275.2 Theobroma umbraticum | reverse complement strand
TTTTTTATATTTTTTATTCAAATAGATTATAATTGAATGTCTGCTAGGAGAAAAGTAAAGAAAAAGATATTCATTGGTTAGAAAAGTTCATTTGTAGTCATCTATGCCTTCGAAAGCCTTATTACTCGCTGTAAATAGTTTTTTAATC
>NW_018401626.1:329-463 GCF_002168275.2 Theobroma umbraticum | reverse complement strand
TTATTATTCAAACAGATTATAATTGTATGTTTACCTTGAGAAACGTGAAGAAAAGGATATCCATTAGCAAGAAAAGTCTGTTTATAGTGACCGATGCTTTCAAAAGCCTTATTACTCACTTTAAATAATTTTAT
>NW_018401626.1:0-110 GCF_002168275.2 Theobroma umbraticum | reverse complement strand
TAAAACATATTATAATTGAATGTTTACCTTGGGAAACATGAAGAAATAGATATCTATTCGCAAGAAAAGTCCATTTATAGTCACTCATGCCTTCAAAAGCTTTATTACTC
>NW_018401624.1:1404-1599 GCF_002168275.2 Theobroma umbraticum | reverse complement strand
TTTAATATCTTTCGTTAAAGCAAACTACAACTGAATGTCTACCTCGAGAAACATAAAGAGAAAAGCATTCATTGACAAGAAAAGCCCATTTATAGTCTCCTATTCCTCTGTACGCCTTATTACTCGTTTTAAATGGATTTCCAATCTTAAAATTGATTTTAGGTTCAAGTTTTTTTAAATTGTTGATTAAAACAG
>NW_018401624.1:766-972 GCF_002168275.2 Theobroma umbraticum | reverse complement strand
TTTGGTTAAAATAGGCTACAACTGATTGTCAACCTCAACAAACGTGAAGGAAAAAGCATTCATTGACAAGAGAAGCCCATTTATAGTCTCCTATTCCTTCAAAAGCCTTAGTACACGATTTAAATGGATTTCCAATCTTAAAATTGGTTTTCGGTTCAAGTTTTTTTACATTGTTGTTTAAAACAAATTATAATTGAAGGTCTACC
>NW_018401624.1:567-701 GCF_002168275.2 Theobroma umbraticum | reverse complement strand
AACTTGAAGAGAAAAGCATTCATTTGTAAGAAAAGTCCATTTATAATCACCAGTTCCTTTAAAAGCTTTATTGCTTGCTTTAAATGGTTCATAATTGATTTTAAGTTGATTTTTTTTACGTTTTTGGTTAAAAT
>NW_018401624.1:162-293 GCF_002168275.2 Theobroma umbraticum | reverse complement strand
TATTCCTTCAAAAGCCTTATTACACAATTTAAATGGATTTCTAATCTTAAAATTAATTTTAGGTTCAATTTTTTTAGATTGTTGGTTAAAACAGATTATAATTGAAGGTCTACCATGAGAAACATGAAGAA
>NW_018401624.1:0-151 GCF_002168275.2 Theobroma umbraticum | reverse complement strand
TTGGCAAGAAAAGTCCATTTATAGTCACCCATTACTTTAAAAAGTTTATTACTTACATTAGAAGGTTTTATAATCTCATAATTGATTTTAAGTTGAAATTTTTTACATTTTTAATTAAAAAAGACAATAACTGATTGTCTACTTCGAGAAA
>NW_018401623.1:2215-2360 GCF_002168275.2 Theobroma umbraticum | reverse complement strand
TTTTCTTCATGTTTCTTAAGGTAGATATTCAATTATAGTTCGTTCTAACCAAAAATGTAAAAAAATTCAACTTAAAATCAATTGTGAGATTATAAAATGATTTAAAGCCAGTAAAAAGGCTTTTCAAGGATTGCGTAAGTATAAA
>NW_018401623.1:1181-1761 GCF_002168275.2 Theobroma umbraticum | reverse complement strand
GACATTCAATTATAATTTGTTTGAACCAATAATATAAAAAAAATTAAACCTGAAGCCAATTATGAGATTATAAAAGCATTAAAAGCAAGTAATAAGGCTTTTAAAGGAATGGGAGGCTATAAATGGACATTTCTTGCCAATGAATACCTTTTTCTTCAAGTTTCTTAAGGTAGACATTCAAATATAGTCTGTTTTAACCAAAAATGTAAAAAAATTCTACTTAAAATTAATTAAGAGATTATAAAATAATTTAAAGTGAGTACGAAGGCTTTTGAAGGATTGAGTGACTATAAATGGACTTTTTTTAATGAATAGCTTTTTCTACACGTTTCCTGAGACAAGCATTCAATTATAGTTTGTTTGAACGAAAAATGTAAAAAAAATCAACTTAAAATCAATTATATAATTATCAAATCATTTAAAGCAAGTAATAAGGCTTTAAAAGGAATGGGTAACTATAAATGGGGTTTTCTTACCAATAAATACATTTTTCTCTATGTGCCATGAGGCATACATTCAATTATAATCTGTTTTAATCAAAAATGTAAAAACAATTAAACTTAAAATCAATTATGAGATT
>NW_018401623.1:892-1081 GCF_002168275.2 Theobroma umbraticum | reverse complement strand
TTAAGTTGAATTTTTTTACATTTTTTGTTCAAACAGACTATAATTGAATGTTTGTCTTGAAAAACGTATAGAAAAAGTTATTCATTAAAAAAAGTCCATTTATAGTCACCTAATCCTTCAAAAGCCTTCTTACTTACTTTAAATTATTTTATAATCTCTTAATTAATTTTAAGTTAAATTGTTTTACAT
>NW_018401623.1:781-871 GCF_002168275.2 Theobroma umbraticum | reverse complement strand
TTTGAATGTCTACCTTAAGAAACTTGAAGAAAAAGGTATTCATTGGCAAGAAATATCCATTTATAGCCTCCCATTCCTTCAAAAGCCTTA
>NW_018401623.1:425-771 GCF_002168275.2 Theobroma umbraticum | reverse complement strand
TAAATGCTTTTATAATCTCATAATTGGTTTCAGGTTCAATTTTTTTTATATTATTGGTTTAAAGAAATTATAATTGAATGTCTACCTTGAGAAACGTGGAGAAAAAAGTATTCATTGGCGAGAAAAGTTCATTTATTTTTACCCATTCTTTCAAAAGCCTTTTTACTCACTTTAAATGATTTTATAATCTCAAAATTTATTTTAAGTTTAATTTGTTTTTACATTTTTTATTAAAACAGATTATAATTAAACGTCTACCTCATAACACATAAAGAAAAAGGCATTCACTGGCAAGAAAAGTACATTTATAATCACCTATTCCTTCAAAAGCCTTATTACTCACTTT
>NW_018401623.1:230-415 GCF_002168275.2 Theobroma umbraticum | reverse complement strand
ATAATCTCATAATTGATTTTAAGTTAAATTTTTTTACATTCTTCATTGAAACAAACTATAAATGAATGTCTACCTTGGAAAACGTGTTAAAAAAGGTATTCGTTAAGAAAAAAAGTCCATTATAGTTACGTAATCCTTTAAAAGCTTTCTTACTCGCTTTACATGGTTTTATAATCTCACAATTG
>NW_018401623.1:0-220 GCF_002168275.2 Theobroma umbraticum | reverse complement strand
GAATTTTTTTACATTTTTTGTTAGAACGAACTATAATTGAATGTCAACCTTAAGAAACATGAAGAAAAAAGCATTCATTAGTAGGAAAAGCCCATTTATAGTCTCCCATTCTTTCAAAGGCTTTATTGCTCGCTTTAAATAGTTTTATAATCTCATAATTGGTATCAGGTTCAAGTTTTTTTACATTATTGGTTAAAACAAATTATAATTGAATGTCTAC
>NW_018401622.1:1769-1881 GCF_002168275.2 Theobroma umbraticum | reverse complement strand
CCTACTAATGGTTTGTAGCTAATGGATTCATCTCATGAATAATGCATCTTTATGTATCCCATTAAATCAATTTTTGTGCATAGATGTTATCTATTGGATTTCATAATTTAAT
>NW_018401622.1:1368-1498 GCF_002168275.2 Theobroma umbraticum | reverse complement strand
ATTTCATTAAGAATGCTCCTTGACTAAATGTGTTCATAATCTTATTATGAATTTATTGAGTTAGGATTCAATTTTATTTAAGTCAACTCATTAATTTCCTTTTTGATTCATAACCAAAAGAAAAATAATC
>NW_018401622.1:1237-1358 GCF_002168275.2 Theobroma umbraticum | reverse complement strand
CTTATCATTATGACTTAGTATTGACTATCATATATGCAAGGTTATACTTAAAGATAAATAATTTTGCACAATTCCAAAATAAAATGAGATGTAATATAAATATATAAATATATATAAGCTA
>NW_018401622.1:1004-1150 GCF_002168275.2 Theobroma umbraticum | reverse complement strand
TATTTATTGTTCCACAATCTAATCTAGGTCGATAAGCTTGATCACCATCAACTATGATTGTAGCCTTCACAGTCATATTCTTCATTGCTCCATGTCATTAGTTCCTTTAATATGTCATACATATTAAAACCATTAATAAAGAGTAA
>NW_018401622.1:726-873 GCF_002168275.2 Theobroma umbraticum | reverse complement strand
TTCCCTTTGATGGATTCAAGATAATCCTTGCAATTGCGCCTTCAGTGCCCAAGTTTACCACAGAAATGGCATTTATCATTATCCTTGTCCTTCTTCACTCTTCCAGTAGGCTTTATACCTTTTGATGTTGATGCCTTTTCATCCTTG
>NW_018401622.1:537-706 GCF_002168275.2 Theobroma umbraticum | reverse complement strand
TTTCTTATTTTTATTTTTCTTAGAAAAGACAAGATGAACAGAAGGCTTCTCCTTCATAATGGTGTTCTCAGCCTGTATGAGCATATTCAATAAGCCCGAAAGGGTTACCTTAATTTTGTTCATGTTGAAGTTCAACACAAACTATGAATAGCTCTCTGGTAGTGAAGAA
>NW_018401622.1:0-166 GCF_002168275.2 Theobroma umbraticum | reverse complement strand
AAATTTGGGCCTGTCAACTTGTTTGCATCAAGTATGCTTTTAATTAACAAACTATTTTCCATGGTAGATTTATATCCTATATAAATCAACATAAATGATTATTAGTCATTACTGCAAATTATAATCATAAAGACAAGGTTTTAAAATCTTATATGATTATTCTCAA
>NW_018401621.1:3763-3944 GCF_002168275.2 Theobroma umbraticum | reverse complement strand
AAAAGCCTTATTACTTGCTTTAAATGGCTTTATAATCTCATAATTGATTTTAAGATAAATGTTTTTATATTTTTTATTAAAAAAATAATAATTGAATGTTTACCTTGAGCAACGTGAAAGAAAAAATAATTCATTGACAAGAAAAGCCTATTTATAGTCACCCATGCCTTGAAAAGCCTTA
>NW_018401621.1:2567-3586 GCF_002168275.2 Theobroma umbraticum | reverse complement strand
TTAAATAGTTTTATAACCTCATCATTGATTTTAAGTTGAATTTTTTTACATTTTCGCTTAACACAAATAATAATTGAATGTCTACCTTGAGAAATATAAAGAAAGAGCCATTTATTCGCAAGAAAAGCCTGTTTACAGTCACCCATGCCTTCAAAAGCCTTATTACTTGCTTTAAATAGCTTTATAATCTCATAATTGATTTTAAGATGAATTGTTTTACATTTTTTATTAAAAAAATAATAATTGAATGTTTACCTTGAGCAATGTGAAAGAAAAAGTAATTCATTGACAAGAAAAGCCTATTTATAGTCACTTATGCCTTAAAAAGCCTTATTACTCGCTTTAAATAGTTTTTTATCTTCATCATTGATTTTAAGTTAAATTTTTTTATATTTTTGGTTAAAAAAGATTATAATTAAATGTCTACCTCAAGAAACGTGAAGAAAAAGCCATTGATTGGCAAGAAAAGTTTATTTATAGTCACCCATGTCATTAAAAGCATTATTACTCGCTTTAAATGGTCTTATAATCTCATAATTGATTTTAAGTTGAATCTTTTTATATTTTTGGCTAAAACAGATTGTAATTAAATGTCATCATTGAGAAACGTGAAAAGAAAGCCATTCATTCATGAGAAAGTCCATTTATAGTCACCCATGCCTTTAACATCCTTATTACTCGCTTTAAATGGGTTTGTAATCTTATAATCGATTTTAAGTTGAATTGTTTTACACTTTTGGTTAAATAAATAATAATTTAATGTCTGCCTTAAGAAACATGAAGAAAAAGCCTTTCATTTGTAAGAAAAGTGCATTTATAGTCATTTATGCCTTCGAAAGCCTTATTACTCGCTTTAAATAACTTCATAATCTCATAATTGAGTTTAAGTTAAATTGTTTTATATTTTTTGTTAAAATAGATAATAATTGAATGCTTACCTCAAGAATCGTGAAGAAAAAGCCATTTATTAGCAAGTAAAGTCTATTTATAGTTACCCATGCCTTTGAAAGCCTTATTAC
>NW_018401621.1:2367-2557 GCF_002168275.2 Theobroma umbraticum | reverse complement strand
TGATTTTATAATCTCATAATTGACTTTAAGTTGAATTTTTTTATATTTTAGCTAAAATAGATTACAATTAAATGTCTACCTCAAGAAATGTGAAGAAAAGGCCATTCATTGGGAAGAAAGTCCATTTATAGTCACCCATAACTTTGAAAGCCTTATTATTTGCTTTAAATAGTTTTATAATCTCATAATT
>NW_018401621.1:2241-2357 GCF_002168275.2 Theobroma umbraticum | reverse complement strand
TGAATTGTTTTACATTTTTGGTTAAAACAAATTATAATTAAATGTCTATCTTGAGAAACGTGAAGAAAAAATAATTCATTGGTAAGAAAAGTTCATTTATAGTCACTCATGCTTTC
>NW_018401621.1:2026-2231 GCF_002168275.2 Theobroma umbraticum | reverse complement strand
TTACTTGCTTTAAATGGTTTTATAGCCTCATAATTGACTTTAACTTGAATTTTTTACATTTTTGGTTAAAACAGATGATAACTGAATGTCTACCTCAAGAAACGTAAAGAAAGAGCCATTCAGTGGCAAGAAAAGCTTATTTATAGTCACCCATGCCATCAAATGCCTTATTACTCGCTTTAAATGGTTTTATAATATCATAATT
>NW_018401621.1:1704-2016 GCF_002168275.2 Theobroma umbraticum | reverse complement strand
TGAATGTTTTTGCATTTTTGGTTTAAACAGATTATAATTGAATTTCTACCTTGGAAAATATGAAGAAAAGGCCATTCTTTGACAAGAAAAGTCTATTTATAGTCACCCATACCTTTGAAAGCCTTATTAGTCACTTTAAATGATTTTGTAATCTCATAATCGATTTGAAGTTGAATTTTTTTTTAAATTTTTTGTTAAAACAGATTAAAATTGAATGTCTACCACAAGAAACATAAAGAAAAGATATTCACTGGCAACAAAACTCTATTTATAGTCATCTATGCCTTCTAAAGCCTTATTACTCGCTTTAAA
>NW_018401621.1:1557-1694 GCF_002168275.2 Theobroma umbraticum | reverse complement strand
AATCTCATAATTGATTTTAAGTTTAATTGTTTTGCATTTTAGTTTAAAACATATTATAATTGAATGTCTACCTTGAGAAACATGAAAAAAAGCCATTCGTCAGCAAGAAAAGTCCATTTATAGTCACCCATGCCTTC
>NW_018401621.1:1435-1547 GCF_002168275.2 Theobroma umbraticum | reverse complement strand
TTACTCGCTTTAAATGGTTTTATAATCTCATAACTGACTTTAAGTTGAATTTTTTTCTTCATTTTTAGTTAACATAGATTATAATCAAATATCTACCTCAAGAAACATGAAG
>NW_018401621.1:1053-1425 GCF_002168275.2 Theobroma umbraticum | reverse complement strand
TCATTGACAAGTAAAGTCCATTTATACTCACCCATACCTTTGAGAGCCTTATTACTCGCTTTAAATAGTTTTATATTTATAATCTCATAATTGACTTTAAGTTGAATTTTTTTATATTTTTAGTTAAAATAGATTATAATTAAATGTCTACCTTAAAAAATGTGAAAAAAAGCCATTCATTGACAAGTAAAGTCCATTTATAGTTACCCATGACTTCAAAAGTCTTATTACTAGCTTTAAATGGCTTTCTAATGTCATCATTCATTTTAGGTTGAATTATTTTAAATTTTGGTTAAAACATGTTATAATTAAATGTCTACCTCAAGAAATGTGAAGAAGAAATCATTTATTAGCAAGAAAAGTCTATTTATA
>NW_018401621.1:492-1043 GCF_002168275.2 Theobroma umbraticum | reverse complement strand
CCTTTGAAAGCCTTATTACTCGCTTGAAATAGTTTTGTAATCTCATAATTGATTTGAAGTTGATTTTTTTAAAATTTTTTATTAAATCAGATTATAATTGAATGCCTACCACAAGAAACGTGAAAAAAAATATTCATTGACAAGAAAAGTACATTTATAGTCACCCATGCATTCCAAAGCCTTATTACTTGCTTTAAATGGTTTTATAATCTCATAACTGACTTTAAGTTGAATGTTTTTTTACATTTTTGGTTAACATAGATTATAATTAAATATCTACCTCAAGAATCGTGAAGAAAAAGCCATTTATTGGCAAGTAAAGTCCATTTATAATCACCCATGCCTTCGAGCCTTATTGCTCACTTTAAATAGTTTTATAATCTCATAGTTGACTTTAAGTTGAGTTTTTTTATATTTTTGGTTAAAACAAATTATAATTAAATGTCTATCTCAAGAAATGTGAAGAAAAGGCCATTCAATGGCAAGAAAAGTCCATTTATAGTCATCCATGACTTCGAAAGCCTTATTATTTACTTTAAATAGTTTTATAA
>NW_018401621.1:361-482 GCF_002168275.2 Theobroma umbraticum | reverse complement strand
GATTTTAGGTTGAATTGTTTTATATTTTTAGTTAAAACAAGTTATAATTAAATTTCTACTTCAAGAAACGTGAAAAAAAAATCATTTATTGACAAGAAAAGTCCATTTATAGTCACCCATG
>NW_018401621.1:0-351 GCF_002168275.2 Theobroma umbraticum | reverse complement strand
CCTTATTACTTGCTTTAAATGGTTTTATAGCTCACAATTGACTTTAACATGAATTTTTTACATTTTTTGTTAAAATAGATGAAAATTGAATGTCTACCTTGAGAAACGTAAAGAAAAAGCCATTCACTGGCAGGAAAAGCTTATTTATAGTCACCCATGCCATCAAATACCTTATTACTCACTTTAAATGGTTTTATAATATCATAATTTACTTTAGGTTGAATGTTTTTACATTTTTTGTTCAAATAGATTATAATTGAATTTTTACCTTAGGAAACATGAAGAAAAGGACATTCTTTGGCAAGAAAAGTCCATTTATAGTCACCCATGCCTTTTAAAGCCTTATTACTC
>NW_018401620.1:1762-1901 GCF_002168275.2 Theobroma umbraticum | reverse complement strand
AGTTGAATTGTTTTACATTTTTTATTAAAACAGACTATAATTGAAAGTCTACCTCAAGGAACGTGAAGAAAAAAAGCATTCATTAGTAAGAAAAGTCCATTTATAGTCACCTATTCCTTTAAAAGGCTTATTACTCACT
>NW_018401620.1:1321-1433 GCF_002168275.2 Theobroma umbraticum | reverse complement strand
TTTATAATCTCATAATTGATTTTAAGTTAAATTTTTTAATATTTTTGATTAAAGAAAACAACAACTAAATGTCTACCTTGAGAAACGTGAAGAAAAAAGCATTCATTGACAA
>NW_018401620.1:753-892 GCF_002168275.2 Theobroma umbraticum | reverse complement strand
TGGTTTTATAATCTCATAATTGATTTTAAGTTGAATTTGTTAATACTTTTGGTTCAAATAGACTACAAATGAATGTCTACGTCGAGAAATGTGAAGAAAAAAGCCATTCCTTGGCCAGAAAAGTCCATTTATAGTCACC
>NW_018401620.1:648-743 GCF_002168275.2 Theobroma umbraticum | reverse complement strand
TGTAACTGATTGTTTACCTCGAGAAACATGAAGAAAAAAGCACTCATTAGGAAGGAAAGTCTATTTATAGTTGCCCATTCCTTTAAAAGCCTTAT
>NW_018401620.1:313-466 GCF_002168275.2 Theobroma umbraticum | reverse complement strand
TTTATAATCTCATAATTGATTTTAAGTTAAATTTTTTAATTTTTTTGATTAAAGCAGACTGGAACTGAATGTCTACCATGAGAAATGTGAAGAAAAAAAATTCATTGGCAAGGAAAGCTCATTTATAGTCTCTTATTCCTTCAAAAGCCTTAT
>NW_018401620.1:135-269 GCF_002168275.2 Theobroma umbraticum | reverse complement strand
TTTTTACATTATTGGTTAAAACAAATTATAATTGAATGTCTACCTTGAGAAACGTGAAGAAAAAACTATTCTTTGACAACAAAAGTCCATTTATAGTCACCCATTCCTTTAAAAGGTTTATTACATGCTTTAAA
>NW_018401620.1:0-121 GCF_002168275.2 Theobroma umbraticum | reverse complement strand
TTGCTAGCTCGAGAAACATGAAGAAAAAAGCATTCATTGATAAGAAAAGCCCATTTGTAGTCACCCGTTCCGTTAAAAGCCTTATTACTCGCTTTAAATGATTTTATAATCTCATAATTGA
>NW_018401619.1:1718-1830 GCF_002168275.2 Theobroma umbraticum | reverse complement strand
CAAAAGGCTTATTACTCGCTTTAAATAGTTTTATAATCTCATAATTGATTTTGAATTAAATTTTTTTACATTTTTGATTAAAACATACTATAATTGAATGTTTTCCTAGAGA
>NW_018401619.1:1601-1694 GCF_002168275.2 Theobroma umbraticum | reverse complement strand
GACAAGAAAAGTCCATTTAGAGTCACCCATTCCTTCAAAAAGCTTATTATTCGCGTTAAACGGTTTATAATCTCATAATTGATTTTAAGTTAA
>NW_018401619.1:1450-1526 GCF_002168275.2 Theobroma umbraticum | reverse complement strand
TTGACAAGAAAAGCCCATTTAGACTCACCCATTTCTTTAAAAAGCTTATTACTCACTTTAAATAGTTTTATAATCT
>NW_018401619.1:1292-1440 GCF_002168275.2 Theobroma umbraticum | reverse complement strand
TTTGAATTGAATTTTTTTATATTTTTGGTTAAAACAAACTATAATTAAATGCTTGCCTCAAAAAAATGTGCAAAAAAAGCTATTCATTGAGAAAAAAAGTCCATTTATTGTCGCCCACTCCTTCAAAAAGCTAATTACTCGCTTTAAA
>NW_018401619.1:1155-1279 GCF_002168275.2 Theobroma umbraticum | reverse complement strand
TCATAATTGATTTCAAGTTGAATTTTTTTACATTTTTGATTAAAACATATTATACTTGAATGTTTACCTAAGAAACAAGAAGAAACAAGCATTCATTGACAAGAAAAGTCTATTTAGAGTCACC
>NW_018401619.1:572-739 GCF_002168275.2 Theobroma umbraticum | reverse complement strand
AAATAGTTTTATAATCTCATAATTGATTTTAAGTTGAATTTTTTTACATTGTTTTATTAAAACAGCCTATAATTAAATGTCTGCTTGGAGAAACGTGCCAAAAAAGCCATTGTTTGAGAAAAAAAGTTCATTTATAGTCACTCATTCCTTTAAAAGGCTTATTACTC
>NW_018401619.1:413-527 GCF_002168275.2 Theobroma umbraticum | reverse complement strand
TAAAAAGACTTATTACTCGCTTTAAATGGTTTTATAATCTCATAATTGATTTTATGTTGGATTTTTTTTCATTTTTGATTAAAACATACTATAATTGAATGTTTACCTTGAGAA
>NW_018401619.1:109-241 GCF_002168275.2 Theobroma umbraticum | reverse complement strand
TAAAAGGTTTTATAATCTCATAATTGATTTTAAGTTTAATTTTTTTATATTTTTTTGTAAAAATAGACTATAATCGACTTTTTACCTCAGAAAACGTGCAAAATAAATCATTCATTGAGAGGATAAGTTCAT
>NW_018401619.1:0-99 GCF_002168275.2 Theobroma umbraticum | reverse complement strand
TTGTTAAAACAGACTATTATTAAATCCTTGCATCGAGAAACATGTATAAAAAGCCATTCATTGAGAAGAAAAGTCCATTTATAGTCACCCATTCCTTCA
>NW_018401618.1:3591-3710 GCF_002168275.2 Theobroma umbraticum | reverse complement strand
TTTTACATTTTTCATCAAAACAGACTATAATTGAATGCCTACCTAAGAAACATGTAGCAAACTCATTCATTGAGAAGAAGAGTCCATTTACAATTACCCATTTCTTCAAAAGCCTTGTT
>NW_018401618.1:3478-3581 GCF_002168275.2 Theobroma umbraticum | reverse complement strand
AATGGTTTTATAATCTCATAATTAATTTTCAAATGAATATTTTTATATTTTTGGCTAAAACAGACTATAATTGAACATCTACCTCAAGAAACGTGAAGAAAAA
>NW_018401618.1:3371-3468 GCF_002168275.2 Theobroma umbraticum | reverse complement strand
GGCAAGAAAAGTCTATTTATAGTCACCCATTCCTTCAAAAGGTTTATTGCTCACTTTAAATGGTTTTATAATCTCACAATCGATTTTAAGTTGAATT
>NW_018401618.1:3283-3361 GCF_002168275.2 Theobroma umbraticum | reverse complement strand
TTTGGTTAAAATGGATTATAATTGAATGTCTGCTTCAAGAAATGTGAAAAAAAGTATTCATTGACAAAAAAAGTCCAT
>NW_018401618.1:3086-3273 GCF_002168275.2 Theobroma umbraticum | reverse complement strand
TTATTTCTTCAAAAGCCTTATTGCTCGATTTAAATGGTTTTATAATCTAATAATTGAAGAAAAGGCATTCACTGGCAAAAAACATCCATTTATAGTCACCTATTCCTTTAAAAGGCTTATTACTCGCTTTAAGTGGTTTTATAATCTGATAATTGATTTTAAGTTGAATTTTTTTACATTTTTAGTT
>NW_018401618.1:2650-2970 GCF_002168275.2 Theobroma umbraticum | reverse complement strand
GCTTATTACTCGCTTTAAATGGTTTTATAATCTCATAATTGAATTTAAGCTAAATTTTTTTACAATTTTCATTAAAACAGACTATAATTGAAAGCGTGCCTCAAGAAAGTGTACAAAAAGCCATTCATCGAGAAGAAAAGTTCATTTATAGTCATCTATTCTTTCAAAAGCTTTCTTACTCGCTTTAAATAGTTTTATAATCACATAATTGATTTAAGTTAAATTTTTTTATATTTTGGTTAAAAAAGACTATAATTGAATGTCTGCCTTGAGAAATGTGTAGAAAAAGCCATTCATTGAGAAAAAAAGTCCATTTATAG
>NW_018401618.1:2138-2325 GCF_002168275.2 Theobroma umbraticum | reverse complement strand
AGTCACCCATTCTTTTAAAAGCCTTATTACTAGCTTTAAATAGTTTTATAATCTCATAATTAATTTTAAGCTGAATTTTTTAACACTTTTAGTTAAAATAGACTATAATTTAATGTTTTCCTCAAAAAAAGTAATTCATTGAGAAGAAAAGTCCATTTATAGTTACCCATTCCTTCAAAAGCCTTAT
>NW_018401618.1:1516-2015 GCF_002168275.2 Theobroma umbraticum | reverse complement strand
TTTCTTCAAAAGTCTTATTACTCGCTTTAAATGATTTTATAGTATGATAATTGATTTTAATTTAAATGTTTTTACATTTTTAGCTAAAACAGACTATAATTGAAAGTTTGCCTTAGGAAACTTGTAGAAAAAGCCATTCATTGAGAAGAAAATCCATTTATAGCCACCCATTCCATCAAAAGCCTTATTGCTCACTTTAAATAGTTTTATAATCTCATGATTGATTTTAAGTTAAATTTTTTTTCATATTTGCTTAAAACAAACTATAATTGAACATCTACTTAAAGAAACATGAAGAAATGGGCATTCATTGACAAAAAAAAGTCTATTTATAGTCATTCTTTCCTTCAAAAATCTTATTACTCGCTTTAAATTGTTTTATAATCTCATAATTGACTTTAAGCTGAATATTTTTACATTTTTTGTTATAACAGACTATAATTAAAAGTTTACCTTAAAAAACGTGAAGAAACAAGAATTCATTGGCAAGAAAAGTCCA
>NW_018401618.1:1239-1399 GCF_002168275.2 Theobroma umbraticum | reverse complement strand
ATTAATTTTAAGTTGAATTTTTTTTCATTTTTGGTTAAAACAGACTATAATTGAAAGTCTACCTTAGAATACGTGTAGAAAAAGCCATTCATTGAGAAGAAAAGTATATTTATCGTCACCCATTCCTTTAAAAGCCTTATTACTCGCTTTAAATAGTTTT
>NW_018401618.1:669-830 GCF_002168275.2 Theobroma umbraticum | reverse complement strand
AAAGGCTTATTACTTGGTTTATATAGTTTTATAGTCTCATAATTGAATTTAAACTGAATTTTTTTATTTTTTCCATTAAAACATACAATAATTGAAAGCGTGCCTCAAGAAAGGTATAGAAAAAGCCATAGATTGAGAAGAAAAGTCCAATTATAGTCACC
>NW_018401618.1:524-642 GCF_002168275.2 Theobroma umbraticum | reverse complement strand
TTTTATATTTTTGGTTAAAATAGACTATAATTGAATGTCTACCTTGAGAAACATTTAAAAAAAGTCATTTATTGAGAAGAAAAATTCATTTATAGTCACCCATTCCTTCAAAAGCCTT
>NW_018401618.1:319-514 GCF_002168275.2 Theobroma umbraticum | reverse complement strand
TTAAATGATTTTATAATCTCAAAATTGATTTTAAGTTCAATTTTTTTTACATTATTTGTTAAAACAAATTATAATTAAATGTCTACCTCGAGAAACATGAAAAACAAGGCATTCATTACTAAAAAAAGTCCATTTATAATCACTCATTTTTTCAAAAGCCTTATTACTCACTTTAAATGATTTTATAATCTTATA
>NW_018401618.1:150-309 GCF_002168275.2 Theobroma umbraticum | reverse complement strand
AGTTGAATTTTTTTACATTTTTAGTTAAAACAGACTATAATTAAAAGTCTGCCTTAGAAGCTTGTAGGAAAAGCCATTCATTGAGAAGAAAAGTCTATTTATAGTCACCCATCCCTTCAAAAGCCTTATTAGTTGCTTTAAATAGTTTTATAATCTCAT
>NW_018401618.1:0-140 GCF_002168275.2 Theobroma umbraticum | reverse complement strand
AAGTTAAATTTTTTTACATTTTTGCTTAAAACAAACTATAATTGAATGTCTACCTTAAGAAACGTGAAAAAAAGGCATTCATTGACAAAAAAAAGTCCATTATAGTCACCCATTCCTTCAAAAGCCTTATTACTTGCTTT
>NW_018401617.1:1347-2536 GCF_002168275.2 Theobroma umbraticum | reverse complement strand
ATTAAAATATTTAAATGTGACATTAAATATTAAGATACCTATTCCGGTAACATTGCCAATTTCAAAAAAGAATTTAATGATTATAATTCAATTGGTTAATGCTTAGTAAATCACGTGAAAATATTTACTCAATATGAAATTATTTTGTTAAAAGATGAAATGTCTAAATAGACATAAAATATTATTACACTTATTAATTTCGTCAACTCATACGCGTTTTCTCAACAAAAAAAAAAACATCTTCTTAAGGAAATTGTTTCACTATGAATTAAAATATTTAAATGTGACATTAAATATAAAGATACATGTTTAGGTAACATTGCCAATTTCAAAAAAAATTTAATGATTATAATTCAATTGATTAATGCATTGTAAATCTCGTGAAGATATTTGCTCAACATGACATCATTTCGTTAAAAGATGAAACATTTAAATAGATATAAAATATTATTGCACCTATTAATTTTGCCAATTCATACACATTTTCTCAATAGAAAAAAACATCTTTATGAGGAAATTGTTTCACTAAGAATTAAAACATTTAAATGCATCATTAAATATTAAGATACATGTTTCAGCAACATTGCCAATTTTGAAAAAGAAAATTTAATGCTTATAATTCAATTAGTTAATGCTTTGTAAATCACGTGAAGATATTTACTTAATATGAAACTACTTCGTTAAAAGATGAAATATTTAAATAGATATAAAATATTATTATACCTATTAATTTTGCCAACTCATTCGCGTTTGCTCAACAAAAAAATATATCTTTATATGGAAATTGGTTCACTAAGAATTAAAATTTTTAAATGTGACATTAAATATTAAGATACTTGTTCCGGTAACATTGCCAATTTGAAAAAAGAATTTAACGATTATAATTCAATTGGTTAATGCTTTGTAAATCACATGAAGATATTTACTCAACATGAAACTGTTTCATTAAAAGATGAAGTGTCTAAATAGATATAAAAATTATTACACTTATTAATTTTGCCAACTCATACATACTTTGTCAACATAAAAAGACTTCTTCCTGAGGAAATTATTTTATTAAGAATTAAAATATTTAAATGTGACATTAAATATTAAGATACCTGTTCTAGTAACATTGCCAATTTCAAAAAAAAAATTAATGATTATAATTCAATTAGTTAATGCTTTGTAAATCACGTGAAGATATTTA
>NW_018401617.1:679-1337 GCF_002168275.2 Theobroma umbraticum | reverse complement strand
AACCGTTTCGTTAAAAGATGAAACGTCTAAATAGATATAAAATATTATTATAATTATTAATTTTACCAACTCATACACGTTTTGTCAACAGAAAAAAACATCTTTCTGAGGAAATTATTTTACTAAGAATTAAATATTTAAATGTGGCATTAAATATTAAGATACCTATTCTGGTAACATTGCCAATTGTGAAAAAGAATTTAACGATTATAATTCAATTAGTTAATATTTTGTAAATCACGTGAAGATATTTACTTAACATGAAACTGTTTCGTTAAAAGATAAAACGTCTAAATAGATATAAAATATTATTACACCTATTAATTTTGCCAACTAATATGCGTTTTCTCAACAGAAAAAAACATCTTCCTGAGGAAATTGCTTCACTAAGAATTAAAATATTTAAATGTGACATTAAATGTTAGGATACCTATTCCGGTAACATTGTCAATTTCGAAAAAGAATTTAATGACTATAATTTTATTGGTTAATGTTTTATAAATCATGTGAAGATATTTTCTCAATATGAAACTATTTCGTTAAAAGATGAAACGTCTAAGTAGATATAAAATATTATTACACCTATTAATTTTGTCAACTCATACGCGTTTTCTCAACAGAAAAAAAACATCTTCCTGAGGAAATTGTTTCATTAAGA
>NW_018401617.1:563-669 GCF_002168275.2 Theobroma umbraticum | reverse complement strand
TTAAATGTGACATTAAATATTAAGATACATGTTCCAGTAACATTGCCATTTTCGAAAAGGAATTTAATGATTATAATTCAATTGGTTAATGTTTTGTAAATCACGT
>NW_018401617.1:0-553 GCF_002168275.2 Theobroma umbraticum | reverse complement strand
TGTAAATAGATATAAAACATTATTACACTTATTAATTTTGCCAACTCATACGCGCTTTGTCAACATAAAAAAACTTCTTCCTGAGGAAATTGTTTTACTAAGAATTAAAATATTTAAATGTGACATTAAATATTAAGATACCTGTTAAAGTCACATTGCCAATTTCGAAAAAGAATTTAATGATTTTAATTCAATTAGTTAATGCTTTGTAAATCACGTGAAGATATTTACTCAATATGAAACCGTTTTGTTAAAAGATGAAACGTCTAAATAGATATAAAATATTATTACACTTATTAATTTTGCCAACTCATACGCGTTTTGTTAACAGAAAAAAAAACATCTCTCTGAGGAAATTGTTTCACTAAGAATTAAATATTTAAATGTGACATTAAATATTAAGATACCTATTCTAATAACATTGCCAATTTCGAAAAAGAATTTAATGATTATAATTCAATTGGTTAATATTTTGTAAATCACGTGAAGATATTTACTCAACATGAAACTGTTTCGTTAAAAGATAAAACGTCTAAATAGATATAAAATATTA
>NW_018401616.1:901-1011 GCF_002168275.2 Theobroma umbraticum | reverse complement strand
TCGCATTGATGAAAGGTCTCCTAATGCTTTGGTGCAAACCTTGCACAAGAGGAATGGCATCATCCCGTAGTGCTCTATTTGCTTCGGGAACCAAATTAATGGCATTATTG
>NW_018401616.1:445-647 GCF_002168275.2 Theobroma umbraticum | reverse complement strand
TTGAAGTAAGACTAAATTGCTTGGTATTAGTATTAGTATAAATTCTAAAAACAAGTCCCCGGCAACGGCGCCAAAAATTTATCAGTTAAAATTCTACTCTACGCAAGTATACGTATCGAATAGATAGTATATTAGCAAGCAAAGTATAGATCCCACAGGGAATTGATCTAAAATTTTACTAAGTACTAAAATTAGAACAATT
>NW_018401616.1:0-118 GCF_002168275.2 Theobroma umbraticum | reverse complement strand
ATCCTATACGCAAATCAATTAATATGATCATATGCTATCTCAATTTTAGTCTACCCCAAACTCTCTTTCCCAAGTTTGTTTAGGTTCCTAGATCAATTTAATTGGTAGCCATGCAATT
>NW_018401615.1:925-1055 GCF_002168275.2 Theobroma umbraticum | reverse complement strand
GAAATTTTCTTGAAATTTTTCTGCTGTAATCATGTCTGCTCGCTTTATTTTGTTAGCGATTGCTTGTAGCTATCCCCTTTAGATCCACTACTCATTATGCTTTTCAGTGATATTAATGCAATTTACATAT
>NW_018401615.1:213-331 GCF_002168275.2 Theobroma umbraticum | reverse complement strand
TGATTACAAAATAGATTTTTATATTACGACTACAATGTTAATAAATCAGGAATACTTTTTTTTTTTATTTTTGTAGGTGAAATTCCATACGAGATTGGAAATCTTATTACATTGGAGA
>NW_018401615.1:0-158 GCF_002168275.2 Theobroma umbraticum | reverse complement strand
ATTTAATTGTAATTTTTAATGTAATTTATTTTAGGAGTAGAAATAAACTAATCCTACTTATATGCACACACCCACTACATGGGAAAAACATATAAAAATAGCAATTTATGGTGAAACTGGTAAAGAATATTTGTTAAATAATTTTTTTAAAAAAAAAT
>NW_018401614.1:2697-2846 GCF_002168275.2 Theobroma umbraticum | reverse complement strand
CTGAATTCTAATTGAACTAAAAATTACTCAACTAAAACTAATTTAATTAAAATTTAAAGCAACAAGATAATTGGGAAAATAGCAAATCAAACAAACCTAGGATGACAATATCCCTCACACTTCATCTAAATCTTACCTCTCTTCCTTAA
>NW_018401614.1:2129-2258 GCF_002168275.2 Theobroma umbraticum | reverse complement strand
ATCCCATTGAAAATAAGGAAGAAAGAGATTAAAAATTTAGATTACATATGAGTTCAATTGTAGTCCTAAAAAAAGAAATTAGCTCATAATATCTAATAAAGACAATATCTAAAGAAATTTAGCCATGAA
>NW_018401614.1:1617-2073 GCF_002168275.2 Theobroma umbraticum | reverse complement strand
AGAGAAAACTAATAGTTAGAGCTTTGCGATCTTGATTCTCCCTCCAATTCTCTTATTTTCTTGCTTTGTTCTTAGTTTTCAATCTCCAGAATAGTTGCTTACTGCCTTCTCCTCAAAATCTCTGAAAAAAGTCCCTTAAATAGGCTTCAAATAACCTAATTTTCAAAATCTCATTAACTTCTTTTATTTTTAGGCCTCTGAGGCGATACTTCTCTAGCGTTGCAGCGTTGAGGTCTCTGGAAATTTGTATGTCTACTTCCTGTCATCAACGCTGCAGTCTTGTTCTCCCAATGCTGTCATAGTCTATCAACTTCAAACATGAGTTTCACCCTGACATGTTCCGAGCGTATCATATTCAGTCCTTGCGTACTGCTGCAGTGCTTCGACTCATTTGGAGTTGTTTATAGAGAGATATGGTCAAAATACCGAAACATATATGAATGAAGTCATCGCCAT
>NW_018401614.1:0-1519 GCF_002168275.2 Theobroma umbraticum | reverse complement strand
CAACATAAAATTTAACTAAAATAACTTAAATTAATCATTTAACAAGTAATCAAATTTAAATTAGAAAAACACCTAAAACACTAAAATCCAAACCTAAAATCTTAAAGATCTAGCTACTTAAGCCCTCAAAATATGTCAAAATAACTCTATATAATAGAGTTATCATACACAAAAATTTATAGTGGTTCGGTCAATGACCTACATCCACTACCTTAATCGTTCAACCAAGGATTTCTCAAACCAAATCACTATACACGGTGAAATTTCCAAGCTTCCACCAAGCTTTTACAATGGCTTTTCATAGGCACAACCACAATCTTTAACAATGATTTTTCCCGGAATCAACCAAAACCTAAAACTAATTTTTTCAGGCTGAGTTATAACCTATACGCTTAATCAAGCTAACCCAAGCTTGATTAATCCCCTTAGAGTGACTCGCACACTCTAAGTAATCAAGGAAAAAAGAAATAAAGAAGTACCTATGATCACTAACCTGATCTGAATGGTACAAAGTGAAGTGCTTAACTCTATTACAAAGATTAAAGTGAAACGTAAAAAGTATGCAGAAAGTTTTTGCTATTTTTGAGCTATTTTTGTTCTTGGAATCTTTCAAATACTAATTCATAGGCTTTGGGAGTTCCTTTTATATTGAAAAAATCAACTCTAATGGTTGTTAGGTAGATTCTGACCGTTGGAAATAGTTTAGAGATAATTCTAACCGTTAATTTGTCTTCAGCATTCAATTCAGATTTTCAGACAGAAGGCTCTTAGTTGACTAACATTGCTACTTAGTCGATTAAGTCATCTCTATCTCTGAACCTAGTTTCTTGTAGTAGGCTCTTAGTCGACTAACAAAACTTCTTAGTCGATTAAGTCGTTTCTGTCTCTAAACCTAGTTTCTAACAGTAAGCTCTTAGTCGGCTAACAAAATTTCTTACTCGATTAAGTGTTCTTTTTCTTTCAATCTACTTGAACTCGCCAACTTCTTTTTTAAGTTTTATCCAATCAACTCCCTTAATTATCCAACTAAGAGGCTTCTGTTTTATTGCTTAATTATAGCTTTTTATTCTTATGAGTTTTGATATTTGCTTTTGAATGATTAATATATTATTTAACATTTAATTTTTGTCATTCACACTTAAGTAGAAAAGTCAGACATAAATGTTTTATTATCATAAAAAACTAATGGAGCCAACAATCTCTATTTTTTTTATGATGACAAAACATTCATTGATTAAATGCACAATGTCTATTTGTTATATTTGTTTTGCACCAGATTGGAATTTCTCCCCCTGAGTATAGGCTCCCCCTTAGTATATGCGTGATCTTTTCAAGTTATTTTGCTATCCAACTTAACAAATTAGCAAGTTTTTATCTATTTTTTAGAAAGAGTAGCAAGCATAAATTCGGACATTTTAACAAAGTATCTTCATGGAAGCTTACAAGACATTAGTAATAAATTAATAGAATATTATCAACATTGTAACTATCTATCATCAGCATCTTGTCAACAGACCAT
>NW_018401613.1:4533-4648 GCF_002168275.2 Theobroma umbraticum | reverse complement strand
ATTCATTAACAAGAAAAGTTCATTTATAGTCACTCATTCTTTCAAAAGCCTTATTGCTCTCTTTAAATATTTTTATAATCTCATAATTCATTTTAAGTTGAATTTTTTTACATTT
>NW_018401613.1:4087-4523 GCF_002168275.2 Theobroma umbraticum | reverse complement strand
CAGACTATAATTGAATGCTTGTCTCAAGAAACGGGTAGAAAAAGCCATTCATTGAGAAGAAAAGTCTATTTATAGTCACGCATTTCTTCAAAACCCTTACTACTCGCTTTAAATTGTTTGATAGTCTCATAATTGATTTTAAGTTGATTTTAAGTTGAATTTGTTTACAATTTTTATTAAAACATGCTATAATTGAATGTCTACATTGAGAAACATGAAAAAAAATGCACTCATTTGCAAGGAAAGTCAATTTATAATCACTTATTCCTTCCAAAGCTTTATTACTTACTTTAAATAGTTTATAATCTCAAAATTAATTTTAAGTTGAATTTATTTATATTTTTAGTTAAAACATACTATAATTGATTTTTTACCTTGAGAAACGTATAGAAAAAACCATTCACTAAGAAAAAAAGTCAATTTATAGTCACCCATT
>NW_018401613.1:4011-4077 GCF_002168275.2 Theobroma umbraticum | reverse complement strand
CCTTATTACTCGCTTTAAATTGTTTTATAATTACATAATTAATTTTAAGTTGAATTTTTTTATATT
>NW_018401613.1:3917-4001 GCF_002168275.2 Theobroma umbraticum | reverse complement strand
ACAGACTATAATTGAATGTCTACCTCAGAAAACGTGCAGAAAAAGCCATTCATTAAGAAGAAAAGTCCATTTATAGTCACTCAT
>NW_018401613.1:3625-3907 GCF_002168275.2 Theobroma umbraticum | reverse complement strand
GCCTTATTACTCGCTTTAAATTGTTTTATAATTTCATAATTGATTTTCAGTTGAATTTTTTTATATTTTTAGATAAAACAGACTATAATTGAATACTTGCCTCGAGAAACATGAAGAAAAACGAATTCATTGGCAAGAGAAATTCATTTATAGTCGCCCATTCCTTCAAAATCTTTGTTACTCGCTTTTAATTGTTTTATAATCTCATAATTGATTTTAAGTTAAAATTTTTTTTTTGGTTAAAACAGACTATAATTGAATGTCGGCTTAGAGAAATGTGAA
>NW_018401613.1:3175-3333 GCF_002168275.2 Theobroma umbraticum | reverse complement strand
TTGGTTAAAACAGACTATAATTGAATGTCTACATTGAGAAACATGAAGAAAAATATATTCATTGCCAAGAGAAGCCTATTTGTAGTCACCTATTCCTTCAAAATCTTTATTACTCACTTTAAATTGTTTTATAATTTCATAATTGATTTTAAGTTAAA
>NW_018401613.1:2960-3075 GCF_002168275.2 Theobroma umbraticum | reverse complement strand
TTAAGTTGAATTGTTTTACATTTTCGGTTAAAACAGACTATAATTGAATGTCTACCTCAGAAAATGTGTAGAAAAAGCCATTCATTGAGAAGAAAAATCCATTTATAGTCACCCA
>NW_018401613.1:2773-2931 GCF_002168275.2 Theobroma umbraticum | reverse complement strand
AATTGTTTTATAATCTCATAATTGATTTTTAGTTGAATTTTTTTACATTTTTGGATAAAACAAACTATAGTTGAATACTTGCCTCGAGAAACATGAAGAAAAATGTATTCATTGGCAAGAGAAATCCATTTATAGTCGCCCATTCCTTCAAAATCTTT
>NW_018401613.1:2584-2755 GCF_002168275.2 Theobroma umbraticum | reverse complement strand
TTTTATAATCTCATAATTGATTTTAAGTTGAATTTTTTTTTGGTTAAAACAGACCATAATTGAATGTCGGCTTAGAGAAATGTGAAGAAAAATGTATTCGTTGGTAAGAAAAGTCCCTTTATAGTCACCCATTCCTTCAAAAGTCTTATTACTTGCTTTAAATTGTTTTAT
>NW_018401613.1:2305-2437 GCF_002168275.2 Theobroma umbraticum | reverse complement strand
ATAATTGAATGTCTACATCGAGAAACGTGAAGAAAAATACATTTATTGCCAAGAAAAGCCTATTTGTAGTCACCCAATCTTCAAAATCCTTATTACTCACTTTAAATTGTTTTATAATCTCATAATTGATTT
>NW_018401613.1:1657-1829 GCF_002168275.2 Theobroma umbraticum | reverse complement strand
TTAAATGGTTTTATAAATTCATAATTGATTTTAAGTTGAGTTGTTTTCCATTTTCTATTAAAACAGATAATAATTGAATGTCTACCTTGAGAAACATAAAGAAAAGTTCATTCATTGATAAGAAAAGTCCATATATTGTGACCTAGTCCTTCAAAAGCCTTATTACTCGCTT
>NW_018401613.1:1136-1280 GCF_002168275.2 Theobroma umbraticum | reverse complement strand
AAGTCCATTTATAGTCACCCATTCCTTCAAAAGTCTTATCACTCGCTTTAAATTATTTTATGATCACATAATTGATTTTAAGTTGAATTTTTTTTACATTTTTAGTTAAAACAAACCATAATTGAATGTCTACCTCGAGAAATA
>NW_018401613.1:612-722 GCF_002168275.2 Theobroma umbraticum | reverse complement strand
CGTATAGAAAAAGCTATTCATTGAGAAGAAAAGTCCATTTATAGTCACCCATTCTCTTAAAAGTCTTATTACTCGTTTTAAATTATTTTATAATCTCATAATTGATTTTA
>NW_018401613.1:157-271 GCF_002168275.2 Theobroma umbraticum | reverse complement strand
AATAGATAATAATTGAATGTTTACCTCAGGAAACGTGTAGAAAAAGCCATTCATTAAGACGAAAAGTTCATTTATAGTCACTCATTCTTTCAAAAGCCTTATTACTTGCTTTAA
>NW_018401613.1:0-128 GCF_002168275.2 Theobroma umbraticum | reverse complement strand
AGTTGAATTTTTTTACATTTTTGGATAAAACAGACTATAATTGAATGCTTTCCTGGAGAAAAATGAAGAAAAATGCATTCATTGGCAAGAAAAGTCCATTTATAGTCACCTATACCTTCAAAAGCCTT
>NW_018401612.1:3050-3271 GCF_002168275.2 Theobroma umbraticum | reverse complement strand
TATGTTTTAACAAAAATGTAAAAAAATTCAACTTAAACTCAATTATGTGAATATAAAACAATTTAAAGCGAGGAATAAGCCTTTTGAAGGAATTGGTGACTATAAATTGACTTTTTTTCTCAATGAATGACTTTTTTTGCATGTTTCTCAAGGCAGGCATTTAATTATAATCTGTTTTCACTAAAAATGTAAAAACATTTAACTTAAAATCAATTATGAGA
>NW_018401612.1:2902-3040 GCF_002168275.2 Theobroma umbraticum | reverse complement strand
GTTTAAAGCGAGTAATAAGCTTTTCTATACCTTTCATGAGGTAAACATTCAATTATAGTCTATTTTAACAAAAAAATGTAAAATATTCAACTTAAAATCAATTATCAGATTATAAAACTATTTAAACCGAGTAATAAG
>NW_018401612.1:2223-2422 GCF_002168275.2 Theobroma umbraticum | reverse complement strand
TTTTGCACGTTGCATGAGGCAAACATTCAATTATAGTCTATTTTAATAAAAAAATATAAAAATTTAAACTTAAAATCAATTATGAGATTATAAAATCATTTAAACTGAGTAATAAGCCTGTTGAAGGAATGGGTGACTATAAATGGACTTCTGTTCTCAATGAATGAGCTTGTTCTGCACGTTTCCCAAGGTAGGTATT
>NW_018401612.1:2044-2173 GCF_002168275.2 Theobroma umbraticum | reverse complement strand
TAAAATCATTAAAAGCGGGTAATAAGCCTTTTGAAGGAATGAGTGACTATAAATTGTGTTTTCTTCTCAATGAATGGCTTTTTGTGCATGTTTCTCGAGGTAGACAATCAATTACAGTTTGTTTTAACA
>NW_018401612.1:1667-1790 GCF_002168275.2 Theobroma umbraticum | reverse complement strand
AATTCAACTTAAAATTAATTATGAGATTATAAAACTATTTACAGCGAGTAATAAACATTTTGAAGGAATGGGTGACTGTGAATGGACTTTTCTTGTTAATGAATTCTTATTTCTTCACGTTTC
>NW_018401612.1:1447-1567 GCF_002168275.2 Theobroma umbraticum | reverse complement strand
AGGAATGAGTGACTATAAATGGACTCTTCTTCTCAATGAATGGCTTTTTTGCACATTGCCTGAGGCAAACATTCAATTATTGTCTATTTTAATAAAAAAATGTAAAAAAATTAAACTTAA
>NW_018401612.1:1254-1437 GCF_002168275.2 Theobroma umbraticum | reverse complement strand
GAGATTATAAAACCATTTAAACTGAGTAATAAGCATTTTGAAGGAATGGGTGACTATAAATAGACTTTTGTTCTCAATGAATGAGCTTGTTCTGCATGTTTCCCAAGGTAGGTATTCGCTTATAGTCTATTTTAACAAAAATTACAAAAAAATTCAACTTAAAATCAATTATGAGATTATAAA
>NW_018401612.1:870-999 GCF_002168275.2 Theobroma umbraticum | reverse complement strand
GAAGGAATGGGTGACTCTAAATGGACTTTTCTTCTCAATGAATGGCTTTTTTTTCGCATTTCTTAAGGCAGACATTTAATTATAGTCTGTTTTAACCAAAAATATAAAAAAAATTAACTTAAAATCAAT
>NW_018401612.1:400-575 GCF_002168275.2 Theobroma umbraticum | reverse complement strand
TTTTAATAAAAAATGTAAAAAAATTCAACTTAAAATCAATTGTGAGATTATAAATCCATTAAAAGCGAGTAATAAACTTTTTAAAGGAATGGGTGACTTTAAATGGACTTTTCTTGTGAAGGAATGCTTGTTTCTTCATGTTTCTTGAGGTAGACATTTAATTATAGTATGTTTT
>NW_018401612.1:271-387 GCF_002168275.2 Theobroma umbraticum | reverse complement strand
AAAAAATTTAACTTAAAATCAATTATGAGATTATAAAACTATTTAAAGCGAGAAATAAGGGTTTCGAAAGAATGGGTGACTAAAAATGGACTTTTCTTCTCAATGAATGGCTTTTT
>NW_018401612.1:186-261 GCF_002168275.2 Theobroma umbraticum | reverse complement strand
CATGAGGTAGGCTTTCAATTATAGTTAGTTTTAAAGAAAAATATAAAGAAATTCAACTTAAAATCAATTATGAGA
>NW_018401612.1:0-176 GCF_002168275.2 Theobroma umbraticum | reverse complement strand
ATTTACAGCGGGTAATAAGGCTTTTGAAGAAATGAGTGAATATAAATGGACTTTCCTTCTCAACGAATGGCTTTTTTTGCACGTTTCTTGAGGCAAACATCAATTATAGTCCGTTTTAACAAAAAATATAAAAAAAATCAACTTAAAAGCAATTATGAGATTATAAAACAATTTAA
>NW_018401611.1:860-1799 GCF_002168275.2 Theobroma umbraticum | reverse complement strand
TTATCTTCACGTTTCTCGAGATAGATGGTCAATTATTGTCTGTTTTAATAAAAATAAAAAGAAATTCAAGTTAAAATCAATTATTAGATTATAAAACCATTTAAAGCAAGTAATAAGGCCTTTGAAGGAATGAGAAGCTATAAACAGACTTTTCTTGCCAATGAATGCTTTTTTCTTCACTTTTCTCAAGGTAGACATTCAATTATAGTATGTTTTAATGAAAAATGTAAAAAAATGAACTAAAAATTAATTATGAGATTATAAAACCATTTAGAATGAGTAAAAAGGCTGTTGAAGGAATGGGAGGCTATAAATAGACTTTTTGTATCGATGAATGCTTTTGTCTTCATGTTTCTTGAGGCAGACATTCAATAATAGACTGTTTTAAAAAAAATATAAAAAAATATTCAACTTAAAATCAATTATGAGATTAGAAAAGCATTTAAAGTGAGCAATCAGTCTTTTGATGGAATGAGTGACTATAAATGGACTTTTCTTGTTAATGAATGCTCTTTTCTTCATGCTTGTCAAGGAAAACATTCAATTATAGTCTGTTTTAATGAAAAATGTTAAAAAATTTAACTTAAAATCAATTATGAGATTATAAAACTATTTAAAACGAGTAAAAAGGCTGTTAAAGAAATGAGAAGCTATAAATGGACTTTTCGTATCGATGAATGCTTTTTTCTTCATGTTTCTTGAGGCAAACATTCAATTATAGTCTGTTTTAATGAAAAATGTAAAAACAATTTAACTTAAAATCAATTATGAGATTAGAAAATCATTTAAAGCGAGCAATAAGTCTTTTGAAGGAATGGGTGACTATAAATGGACTTTTCTTGCCAATGAATGCTCTTTTCTTCATGTTTCTCAAGATAGGCATTAAATTATTGTCTATTTAATCAAAAATGTAAAAAACTTCAACATAAAATCAATTAT
>NW_018401611.1:246-423 GCF_002168275.2 Theobroma umbraticum | reverse complement strand
AAAACCATTTAAAACGAGTAATAAGGATTTTGAAGGAATAGGTGACTACAAATGGATTTTTCTTGTTAATGAATACTTTTGTCTTCACGTTTCTTGAGATAAACAGTCAATTATTATCTGTTGTAATAAAAAATGTAAAAAATTCAAGTTAAAATCAATTATTAGATTATAAAACCA
>NW_018401611.1:0-117 GCF_002168275.2 Theobroma umbraticum | reverse complement strand
TTCTTCATGTTGCCTGAGGTAGGCATTCAATTATAGTCTGTTTTAATTAAAAATATAAAAAAGATTCAACTTAAAATCAGTTATGAGATTATAAAACCATTTAAAGAGAGTAATAAG
>NW_018401610.1:6363-6501 GCF_002168275.2 Theobroma umbraticum | reverse complement strand
CTTTTGAAGGAATGGGTGACTATAAATGGACTTTTCCTGTCAATGAATGCTTTTGTCTTCCTGTTTCTCGAGATAGATAGTCAATTGTTGTCAGTTTTAATCAAAAATTTTAAAAAATTCAACTTAAAATCAAATATT
>NW_018401610.1:5967-6118 GCF_002168275.2 Theobroma umbraticum | reverse complement strand
CTATTAAAGGAATGGGAGGCTATAAATGGACTTTTCTTATCAATGAATATCTTTTTCTTCATGGTTCTCAAGGCAAACATTCAATTATAGCCTGTTTTATCAAAAAATATAAAAAAATTCAACTTAAAATCAATTATGAGACTAGAAAACC
>NW_018401610.1:5646-5957 GCF_002168275.2 Theobroma umbraticum | reverse complement strand
AGTAATAAGGCTTTTGAAGGAATAGGTGACTATAAATGGACTTTTTTTGCCATTGAATACATTTTTCTTCACGATTCTCGAGATAGACAGTCAATTATTATGTATTTTAATCAAAAATGTAAAAAACTTCAACTTAAAATTAATTAGTAGATCATAAAACCATTTAAAGCGAGTAATAAGGATTTTGAAGGAATGATAGGCTATAAATAGACTTTTCTAGCCAATGAATACTTGTTTCTTCATGTTTCTCAAGGCAAATATTCAATTATAGTCTGTTTTAATAAAAAAATGTAAAACAATTCAACCTAAA
Source organism: Theobroma umbraticum (assembly GCF_002168275.2). NCBI lineage: Eukaryota > Viridiplantae > Streptophyta > Magnoliopsida > Malvales > Malvaceae > Theobroma > Theobroma umbraticum. Next base: position 5,647 of record NW_018401610.1, on the reverse strand, counting down.
A
>NW_018401610.1:5423-5553 GCF_002168275.2 Theobroma umbraticum | reverse complement strand
AAGGAATGAGTGAACTTAAATTTAATTATGAGGCTTTTTTGTTCACTTTTCTCAAGGGAGACATTCAATTATAGTATTTTTTAATGAAAAATATAAAAAAATTGAACTTAAATTTAATTATGAGATTATA
>NW_018401610.1:5171-5323 GCF_002168275.2 Theobroma umbraticum | reverse complement strand
GGAATGAGAGGCTATAAATAGACTTTTCTCACCAATGAATGCTTTTTTCTTCAAATTTCTCAAGGAAAATATTCAATTATAGTCTGTTTTAATAGAAAAGGTAAAACAATTCAACCTAAAATTATTTATGAGATTAGAAAACCATTTAAAGC
>NW_018401610.1:5067-5161 GCF_002168275.2 Theobroma umbraticum | reverse complement strand
GCTTTTGAAGGAATGAGTGACTATAAATGTACTTTTGTTGTCAAAGAATGCTTTTGTCTTCACGTTTCTCGAGATAAACAATCAATTTGTGTCT
>NW_018401610.1:4615-4810 GCF_002168275.2 Theobroma umbraticum | reverse complement strand
AAATATAAAAAAATTGAACTTAAATTTAATTATAAGATTATAAAATCATTTAGACTGAGTAAAAAGGCTATTAAAGGAATAGGAGGCTATAAATGGACTTTTCTGATCACTGAATGTCTTTTTCTTCATGATTCTCGAGGCAAACATTCAATTATAGCCTATTTTAACAAAAAATGTAAAAAAATTCAACTTAAA